>NC_044056.1:16990802-17028302 GCF_902167405.1 Gadus morhua | reverse complement strand
GCTGTAGTTTTGATTAGCTGATTAGCGGAAACAGAGTAATCTTTATTTGTTGTTCCACCAGGGTGCCGGCTCTTATCAAGAAGTTCTGCGTTGGGTTCCATGACATCCTCGTGCTTCCGGACATCTCTAGGAGATCTCAGCCCGAAGCGTCCTGAGAGGCACCAGTGAGGCGCAACAACTGGTCCTTCTTTATCTAAAAGACCAACGACAGACAGAACCACTTGAATTAACATGAACCACAGAATAAAAAATCTGTTTGTGCGTGTTTGTGTGCGTCATGCCAATTGGAAGGAGATGTGTGTGTCCCAGTGTTCACTACTTGGCCCGGCTAGACTCCCTGTCACATGAGCTGAGGCCTTCAGTTCTAATGGTCAGAGGGAACCTAGAGAGTGTTCTCACGTTCTACTGCCAGCGATCTGATCCCTCTCACATTCTACTGCTGCCCTCTGTAATCAAGTCCATAGCTTTGGTGAAACATATATTTAAGATGCTGAATGCCGATTCTCTATCATTAATTTAAGTTCACATCTTTTTTCACAATAATAGCAGATGAGTGTTGTGTTATTATGCTGAAAAGGTAACCGTCCTGCCCAAACATAATATTATGGCCTTTTTCATTGGATGGTCACTGCATTTGGGTTGCTTGATTTATTCATTTTAATGTCTATTGTACGGAACAGGGTTAGGGCGATTTGATTCATTTTTTTATTTTGAATAAAGTCAGAATTATTATAAATCTAAATAAATGCATTCTCAGAATTCAGATGTTATTCTCAGAACTCAAATATGAGAATAAAATCAGAATTCAGATGTTATTCTTAGAACTCAATTATGAGAATAAAATCAGAATTCTGAGAATAAAACCTCGAATTTATTCTTAGAATTCTGATTTAATTCTCAGAATTCTCAGAGCTAGGCCTATAAAAATATCACATGTGGCCCTAATTCTTCCGTATTATTGTATTTCTTGATTTACACATGAAAAATATTAACTTGAACCAATTCATATTTCTTACAACTTAATTTACTTCACCCGAACGATTTTCTTATATTTCTTTACTTTTACTGAGGGCAATAGTTTAGGCCTATGTATTTGTCCACTAGACGTTGGCCTATCAATCCTATTGTGGTTGATGATTTCAGAAATCAACAGCGAAATTACATCGTTCACTTTCCAAAAACAAATGTATGCATTCTCGTGCCCGTTGCAGAAGGTTGCACCCGAAGGTGATTCTGGTTGGGTTGGGTCATGTGTGACGGAATCGCGCATGCGTGTTGAGTTGTGTTTCCTCAAGCCTCCACGTCTGAGCAGAGTAGCAATAGCCAATCAGCAGAAGCCACCGTGTGTTTGGAAACAACATTCCTTGGTGAAATAGTCGCGTGTCTGCTACATCCGCCAGCGTCAGCACATTTTAATAAGTGTAAATTCAGTCGGATGAGTTGCTCAGCTGTACTTCTATCGTACCAAATTTACAAATTGCAGCGAGTACATTGGATAAGGTCAGACTGGTCTGAGCTCGAAGGCATAAAATGGACCGAGGAGGAATCCAACAAAGGGCCATCACGCTTGTGATAAAAACGCCCAGCCAAGCTTACGGGGATCAAACCATCGAAGGGGTTCATCTGGATTGGACTGTCAATGATTTAAAAGTGCACTTGTCAACAGTGTATCCAGACAATCCGGTGAGTTACCGACTGAACCGCTAGCTATAATGCTGGCAGAGCTAACTTTAATGTCCGATAGTTGCTTGATATGTAATCAGCTGTTTGTCTGCTGACAGTTAACAGTAAAGCACACCTTGTCCCAGCATAGCACACAAAGCGGGGAAGTAAACATTGTCCTAATTAGCTGATGATTTTTCTTGTCAACCAAGTGATAAATGGATTAGTGTATTTGCATTACATCATGTTAGAAAGATGAGATGCTTGTGTCTGCGACAACAACACACACACACACACACCAGCCTCTTCTCACAGGCTGTTGATGGGGATTGTTTATTGCAATACTAAATGGGTACAGAGATCAAATGTTCTGCATCGTCTTAGTAGAGTACACAGTACACCATTGGTACACACAAGGGAAAAGACACCTGTTGGGTTACCTGAAATAACCAATTGTGTAGGGGCCGAGCCTAAATAGAGCTGTAGCATTGTATTGTTAGTCGCGTTTAGACACGTTTGGGTAAACGGATAAAACCAGGTTTTTAAACCAACATTTCTAACCGAAAAGGCATAAATAACAGTCTAGAGTACTAACGTTACTTTAATTTTTCCACAGGTCTAATATTCTGGAAATAGTTTTTGCAAAAAGTTTGTTTGACTGAAGCAAACCCCTTCCTTTCTATCTGATTTGCATATAAAGAAAGTGGCATTGCCATAGTTACTTTGGCCTGGTAGGGCGTTAATTGATGTCTTCAACCCCTCTCTCAATAAGCCTGTTTAACTTGAAAAACATTTCTTACCTTTGTTTTCTAAACAGGCAGTGGGTGACCAGAGGCTGATCTATGCAGGCAAACTACTGCCCAACCATCTTCACTTAAAAGATCTCTTCAAACAGGTACTTTATAATCCTCTCTGTAAGAGAGGATTATACCGGCAGTCTCGGGTTTGGGTGCACTCACACTAAGTCTTTATCAGAGCAGTAAACAATGCGTTATAGGGTTGAAAATGTTTGAGAAAACCGTGATCCTATTTGATGCTATAATGTATTATAAATCATTTTATTACTGAGAGAGAGAGGGAGGGAGAGAGAGTGTCACTCTTGCCAGTGACAAATACACTCATGCACAGAGCAATCCTACTGCTTAACTTGTTCCCAAACAATTAAAGGAGCTGTAAACGTTTTACTTACACACATAATAAATATATATTTTTATGGTTTTGGGTGGATATCTGCATCTTAGAATGTATTCTAGGAATTCTATGTGTTGATGTGTGTGAGTGCCACGTAGTCTTATCAGGAGTGTCTCCCTTCTGTCCTAGACGGACTCCACTCCTACGCTGCACCTGGTGTGTTCTGTCAGGAGCCCGGCCGATAACCAGCTGGGAGCACGACCAAAAGTAAGTAGGACATCCTGTGATGAATGATTGGTAAAACAGGTATCCCAAAAAGGGGTGTGGTTAAAGTATGTTTGATTAAAACCTAACAGCAGTAGGGAAATAAACCAAACACTAAAACATCTGTTTTAAAAGTCCCTTGATTTAGTAAATAGTAGCCTTGCTTTGGCTTCTTACTCCACATGGTAGGCTATGTTGCAGTTTGCTTTTCATACGTGGCTGCTGAACAGAAAAGTACAGCCAGTCATAGCCGTAACTGAAACATAAGTTTCAGTTCAACACTTCTTGGTCCCTAAGCAAGTAAGGTAATACGGGGCTGGCCCGAGAGGAAGTGGAAGAGGAAGTGATTTATTCACTGAGGCGAGGAAAGCGAGTGTGTCTTTAGGGAGTAGTTAGACGCGTGTTCGCCTGGATGAACTTGCATCTAGATGTATTTATTTTCCTTTGGCTGTGTAGATGGTGGTTGTTTTCTTTCCTACCATACTATTTTCCTTTACAGGTCAGAGAGGCACAACCTCTTCCCCCTCATCCTCCGTTCACCTCCAGGCCCCCACCCATGGCACAGAGCCCCGTGGGCAGCCCCGGGTCCAGCCCGAGGCCCGCCTCAGCCCCCTCTCCCCCTGGAGCCAGCTCCCCCTCCGCAGCGCAGGCCGCTGCCGGTCCCGACGTGGCCTCGGTCCCGTCGGAGCTGAGGCAGCGGAGGGCTACCTCCGCTGGCTCTGATGCAGCCCCAGTTCACAGAGCTACACCCGCTGCAGCATCCAGAACGTGAGTCAATCGTTTGTTCAGTGGGACTTGAATAGGGCGACAGACTAACTGGAATGCTCAGAAATCCATTTGACTGGTTGGCACTTTAGAGAGCAGCCCATGAAGCTCAGTTTCTCCTCTCTCCGTGGCTCCTCTCCAGGCCGGGCCCGGGGAACATGGCCCAGCCCACCTTCCCCACGTACTCCCTGTACAGCCCTCAGCAGCTCCTGTGGCTGCAGCACATCTACGCCAGGCAGTACTACATGCAGTAGTGAGTCCATTTAAAGGATATATTTGTATTACATTATATTTGTTACAGCCTGGATTGACAATCCAATGGCTGGCCAATTAGATTTCAACCCCCCCCTGACCCTTGCTTTCCTGTGTTCCACCAATAGCCACGCGGCGATGGCGGCGGCAGGTTCCACCTCGCTGGCGCCAGCTGCCACCCCTGCCCTGCACGCCCCCGTTCTCGCTCACCAAGCACCCGTCCCCGCCCACTTACCCAATCCAAATCCAATCGACAACCTCCCGGCCAATCAGAATCCAGCACCGGACGCTCCTTTCATCAACCCCGGTGCAGCCAATCAAAACATGCGAATGAATGCACAGGGAGGGGCGGTGATGGAGGATGAGGACGAGGTGGAGCGCGATTGGCTGGACTGGATATACTCGGCCGCCCGATTGGGCGTCTTGCTGATGATCGTGTACTTCAACTCCAGCCTGAGTCGGTTTATGCTGGTGATGGGCGCCCTTGTACTGATGTACCTGTGAGTATCTTGTCCTGTGACCTGAAGGGATTATAAATCACACACAACTCCTACCCAACCAGTCCATTGAGTCTAGCATAGGGAGTAAAGGTGCATTATCTATCTGCTGTTTACATATGTTTTGGTTAATTTGTGAGCCAACTCCCAGTTTAGTTGCAGAGGTGAACATCTGTGTGGCAGGATGTGGGTAGTTCCTGTAACTTCCCTTTCTCGAATATGAAATTCAACTGCATTTCTGAGCCAGTGGATTATGAACAACTTGAAACAATAATCTATCAAGGTAGATTTAGATATGTGTGTTTGTGTGTGTGGCAAAAACAGCTGCTTCAGTTGACCAAGAAACCTGGTACAATACATACGGTCACAAATTGTTAGTTTTGCTGACAGCACACACTCATTTAATGGTGACTCAATCGTTGAAAAACGTCTCTTGAGATACAGAAAATTAGTTCCTTTGTCATTGGGGAATTGTTAGCCTTTAAAGTCAATGTTTGTGAATGTGGAAATACACACCTTATGTTCTGTCTTCATCCCTTATTTAACACATTCGCAGCATAACATTTGTTATTGATCCCCTTAAAATAGTGAAATGTGGGTTTGTTTTCTGTTATTTAAAAAACCCATCATAAAATGGAAATGTTTAGCAATGCAACAGAATGTGGCACAAAGCATATTAGAGACCTGCTGGGACCCTGCTGAGACAGAGCCGTGGATCAATACATTACAGGTTGAACTCCATGGCTGAAGAACCAGAGGGAAGAAACCTTGACAAGGAACATGTCTACACAATCAATAATGGCAAAATATCAAAGCTCAATTGAGAGCAGTAAAAAAGACTATACAATACATTTGCAACATTAATGCAGTACAGTAAAAGGGAATTGGGTCTTTAGCTCCTGGATGGGGGAGTCAAGTGTTATGTATTTATAATAGTGCGTTCAAGGACTTTGTTGTTCTATTCCACACATGGCCTATTCTCACACACTGTCCCCATTTCATCGTCCCCCTGGTGTGTGTGTGTGTGTGTGTGTGTGTGTGTGTGTGTGTGTGTGTGTGTGTGTGTGTGTGTGTGTGTGTGTGTGTGTGTGTGTGTGTGTGTGTGAAGGTCACAGCCTTATCTGTGTGAGCACGCGGCAGTCTCATTATGTTGTTAATGATTACCTCCACCTGGTGGCTGTCAGCGGTCAGACCAGAAGGGCCCGTGGCTTTCCTTCCCGATCGCTTCTCCATTTATTTATTTTGTTAATAAATAGCCTTCCATATATTCATTCCTTTCCTATTTTGTTCTTCAATGTCGCCTGCTCTCTCTTTCTCTCTCTCTCTCTCTCCCCTCCCACCTGCATTTTTTACGGAATGTGAACAATGGGGAAATAGAACCATGTCAGAAATGTGCTGAAGAAAACAGTGGCTGCTGAAAGGCTTTGCTTTTAGATAACAATCGCAACCCTTCTCTGGGAGATATTCCATCAGGGCTAGCCTTTGAGAGGCAGGAAAAATAAAATGTATAAATAAATCCATAAAAAAATATACAGAGATGGAAATGACTCATCACTGTTTTGTGTTCCCCTCCCTGCAGACATACAGCCGGCTGGTTTCCCTTCCGGAGAAGAGCTGCCAATGTGCTGCAGCAGCAGCAGCAGCAGCAGCAGCTGGAAGCCCTACACAATCAACAGAACCAGGTAAGATCCATGGTGCCTGCTGCTCAACATGTCCATGAGTAGGGTTACTTTTTAATCAAAACGGATACCTGTATAGCTGCAAAAAAAAAAAAAATACTACATAAACAATTTATTCTAACAACTTATTGCACTAAACCAACCATTGCTGTTTGTAAAGGTAATTTATAAAGGATGAAATAAAAAGGCATTTTTGTAAATCCTTTCAATTTCGGATTTGCTTTTCTCTGGCCAGGCAGTGGAAGAGCCTGCTGATGTAGAGAGGGAGGAGCCTGTCCACGAAGGGGAGGAGCCTGTCCTCGCAGGGGCGGCCCCAGAAGAGCAGGGACCAATGGCCGCTGTGCTGGTGCCTCCGTACAGGGTGTCGGCCGTGTGGACGGCCTGGGTGTTCTTCAAGTCCTTCTTTTCCTCACTCGTACCGGAGGCACCACGAGGTATAGCCAACTAACCATCAATCAACCCCTGGACGGTCCCCACTCCTTTCCGATGGACTGAATCCTGCTGAAGAAGCCATGGCATGTTTAGAAAAAATAACTTTAAGATCCTCATGCAGTGAAAATGATTCTAAAAGGACTCACTTCAACGGGACAGAATGCTACACGGGAAGCCAATCGTTTTGAGAGGATAAACGAAAACGCTGTCATGCCAGCAATAAAAAGCAACCGACCGAGCCCTAGATCAGACAAAGAAATAAAAACGTGGGACACAAAACAGCTTTGTGTATACGATGCATACCTCTTTTTGCAATGATCAATGTGATGCCAACAGATGGCAGCGCAGAGCTTTAGTATCTGTGCAGGTTTGGTGGGGTTCAGCTAGAAGTCTTCGTCTTCCTTTTGAAACATGTTCATGTCTGCTATAGGCCTTGGAGGTATCTTTTGATAATTGACACTACTGTACACATTAACCATCGAAAAAGGGCATCGATGTTGTGTATTTGAAGTCAAAACTAACCCTAAAGAGAAGGGTCCTGTAATGGCCTTGTCTTCAGATGTAATACTTCTGTGTTCACTGTTATTGAAACAATAATCAACAGGGAAAATTAGCTTCCATTTAGGTGATGACTCTTGGTGTTGTAATGTAGAGACATGTTATCGGCTCCCTTAAAGCAGCCAATGACAGCAGCTATAGTGTCAGCTGTGTTAGGTAGCAACACACCATGCCTCTAGCCACCAATCAAAACTAGCCCTGAACATGGTAGGTCCATGGCATTCTGTGGGTCCATCACTTTAATTTATTATTTCAACAGAATAGAATCATCCTTTCATATATATATATATATATATATATATATATATATATATATATATATATATATATATATATATATATATACCTACCAATATTTCATGCCTTTGGATATGTCTATGGTGTGTCTGATTTTGGACCAATCCTAAACTCTAAAGACATTTATATTTTCAATTGTGTTTATAAGACATGCATGTCTGTATGTAAAACGGGGTTGAAACGTATCAGACATTTGACCTACAGCAGATAATATGTTTTGACCAGCCTTAAAAAAGAAACTTTTCATGAATTTATTTTTCTCATGAATATGATTCCTAAGGTATCTACCGAAAGGTGATTGTGACCAAACACAGGCTTAAGCACTTTCTGTTTCTGCCAAATGCTCCGGTTTGTACATATATACATATTGTGTGTAGTTTTTATATTGGCATAAACAAGAAAGAAATGATGTATACCTAATATAAGGATGATAATATAAATGTAACTTCACACAGCACTTTACACCATGTATTCTTCTTATGCAAGTTTTTCTGGAGAGTTGTGACCTGACATCAGTTGAAATTTATTTAGAGTAGAGCGGATCAGAGGATTTAATCTAAAACAAAAAGGTTAAAAATGGGACCATGCTAAATAAAGTTATGCATAATATTGTTATGGTACTTGGATAGAACAGAACCAGCTCTCAAATGAAGATGGATACCTTCAGGATATGGTTGAGTCATGTTTTTAAGCTAGTTGTACACACAAACAAAGTAAACAGAAAGCTGAAGGTTGCTGATTGTGTTCTTTATGCAGACAGGACACTTTAAGAATCAAAACGGACCTTGCTATACCTAAAAATCGACTGTTTCATGAGTGCCGCCATCTGTCAAATACGTGATTTTTATTTTTTATTTTGTTGTAATCCGAGCAGATTTCATTTAGTTCTGCTTTTTTAAAAGCCTTTCAAGCTCGATTTAATGTAATAACATGAAAATAATTTGTGAAAATAGACGGCCTCAAGAGTTTAAACATTATTTTAGACCATTTCATAAATTGAGTCAGTGTTTTATCAACTGTATTGTATTTTTTATCTGCTCTCTGTTTCTCTATGTACATAGTAAATGCTAATCAGTTTTAGCTTGCATTTTTCATGGTTTCTCGATGGGGGCGGGGTAATATTGATGCAATAAATGATGTGTTGAAAGGAATTTAACTAGTTTTTTTTGTTTGTTTGCCCTAAATGTGTGGAAAAATAGCAAGATGAATAGTTTACAGCAAGGCAGAATGGGTTTTTAACTGTGTTGTGGTGCCATTAACCATGACTAATAATATTAGCCTTAATAATATTCATATATATTTGGGCATGATTGCTTCACAATTAATATAATCTCTGTTAATGCTGACCATTGAATAAAAGCAATACTAAAGATGGGTTGAACACATATTAACTTGCTCAGTGTTTATGAATATTATTATGCTTAGCTTTCTTCAGCATGTTTTTTGAAGAGCAGCCTCGGAATAATGTCTATAAATTGGATCTCATCTAACATTGGTTTGTGTGTGTGAGGATACTGCATATGTAGTATGTTTTTATATTGGACTGTATTTACTGCCCTGCAGTAACCTCCATAGCATAGATGTAGCTTCCGCCTTCGGAGCCCCCCCCCCCCCCCCCCCCCCCCCCTTCCCCTCTATGTATAGGCACACGCACACACACACACACACACACACACACACACACACACACACACACACACACACACACACACACACACACACAGTGATGTTATCTTACATCATGGGTCATTTTGATTGACACAGACACAAACATCTGTGAGGGCTGTAATCAGTTCCATTGTGCTCACATTTCTGGCCCTCTCATCAAACCTTTTGTTGTCTTTTTGTTATTTATTTATTTTTGTTTCCATGATAGTCTCTTTGACTGTACCTTCATTTCCCTATCTTCCCCCCCCCCCCTCTTTCTCAGCTGTTTGTTCTACCTTCCTATGAACAACCCTAAAACCCAAAGTCCAGGGGAAGGTAAACCAAATGAGAGGACATTGACTGGACGGTTGGGGGATATGATGTCGGGGAAGGCTTTTTTTCTTCCATAGTGGTGTGTTCGTTTGACAGATGAAATAGTTATAGGACAGTCGACGTGTTGGGGTCTTTGTAGCACGATTAGAATTGAATAGGCATTTGTTAGTGAGTGGAGGGGGCTTTCACAGAGTGGAATAGCAGACGCTAGCAGAGCAGTTGGCAGAGCGCTTGGTGTGTGTGTGTGTGTGTGTGTGTGTGTGTGTGTGTGTGTGTGTGTGTGTGTTTGTGTGAGAGAGGTCCCGCCACAACTAAGCGATGCCTGGAGATGTGGTTCCTCTGCTGGTGCTGCTGCTGTGTGTCCAGGCAGTGTGTGGAGCGTCCCAGCACAAGGGCTGCATGCCAGACCCGGCCTCTGCCTACCGCTTCACCGGGGCAGTGTGCCGCCTGACCTACCCCGCTGCGGCTGTCCGTGAGTCACTCAACAACCCTAACCCTGAACCCTCTTTTGGTGGTCTTTCCATTGCAAGTTATATTTTATAATTATAATAATACCATATTAAATATTTTCTTTTTCAAAGAGGTTTAATATGAATAACAATTTAGCCTGCACAACTGAGTGGAGAACCATCCCATCCTAGTATGCATGCGTGTCTTTGTGTTCTACAGTGAATGAGAAAACCACTGAGGTGATTGAGGCAGCTTTCCAACACGCCAGATACCCCAAAATAACTGGAGAGAAGTCAATCCTTCTCATTGGCACAGTCAAATATGGCTTGGACAAGTGGGTGTGAACACACACGCACGGACACAAACACACACTGGCTGTGCAACAAACAAACGAAAGGCTAACAGTGTTTGCTAATGAGGAAATTGAATGATGAATTGAACAAATCTTCTTTAATTCTTATTACAGCAACAATGCTTCTGATTGGGAGCTGGGAAGGGGAACAAGTCTAATTAATCTAAATTAACCTACTGCGCAAAAAAAACAATATAACATGTAATGATTAATAATGGAATAATCAAATGATTATTTTTGCTCTCCTCCTCACCAGTCTTGAGATCCATAACCTGTCCATTGGTCGGAGCGAGTTTGAACTGCGTCCACCCAATAGCATTGGCTTGAAAATCAGCAACGTGTCAGCAGTGTTCAGGGGAACACTTAACTATGGATACGGCAGCTGGCTGTGAGTGTGTGTGTGTGTGTTTGAGAGAGATAGCAAAAGATATAAATATTATAGTGATTTGTATTTTAATCACAAAAGTGTGAATCTAAAAAATTGTGGAACAAGGAATATTTGCTGGACATATACTGTATATCGTACAGTATAGCTATAGCAGGGTATCCTGTGGGTCTGACTCTGTTATTGTATTTCTGTAAACGGGTCATTGATTTGAATTAGGATGATTTATTGCCAAATACCAATAACTAGCTCAATTACTTTCTGAGTATTCCTTTCTCTCTCTTATAGGATGAACATCGAACATTCAATTGACTTTGAGATAGAGTCACATATCGACTTAGGAATCAACCCCATGCTCTGTGAGTGAGATATTTCCTTTCTCAATACCTTTGGATGGAACATATTTATTATTTATTTTCCTCATACTTCTTATCTCTCTCTCGGTCTGTCTGTCTGTGTGCGGCCAGACTGTGGTGCGGGGAAAGTGGCTGCGGACACCTCTGACTGCTACCTGGACTTCCACAAGCTCAGCCTCCAGCTGCAGGGAGACAGCGAGTAGGTTTTTCCACTGCATTTTTCGAACATTAGAGGTCTACAATCATGTTGGAGCATTAAAATAACTAGTTTGGATGGTCTAGTAGCTCACCTGCTTTCTGTTTGTGTGTGTGTGTGTGTGTGTGTGTGTGTGTGTGTGTGTGTGTGTGTGTGTGTGTGTGTGTGTGTGTGTGTGTGTGTGTGTGTGTGTGTGTGTGTGTGTGTGTGTGTGTGTGTGTGTGTGTGTGTCTGTGTTTGGTGTGTGTTTGTATGTTGTTTTTTCGCAGACCAAACTGGCTGAAGAAGCTCTTCACGGATTTCATCACATTCACTGTCAGGCTTGTCATCAAGGGACAGGTGAGCCTAAATACAACAAGGGGTTACAATTATACACATATATACACATAATTTCTGTCTTGATAGTTGTTGTTTTTTACTTTAGATTTGTAAAGAAATCAACAAGGTTGCGAACATCCTGTCTGACTTTGTACAAGAAACAGCAGGTGTGTGTGCATACATACATGTACATATTTATTTGAATGTTAAGGTAGCTTTTACAGGCTTGTTGATTTGTGTGTGTGTGTGTGCGTGTGTGTGTGTGTGTGTGTGTGTGTGTGTGTGTGTGTGTGTGTGTGTGTGTGTGTGTGTGTGTGTGTGTGTGTGTGTGTGTGTGTGTGTGTGTGTGTGAGAGGGAATTCTCTCTTACAGAGGCATTTCTCAGTGACGGGAGCATCAGCATGGACATAGGTGTCATCGCAGCCCCTGTTATCACCACCAACTACATAGAGTCCTACCACAAGGTGCAGACAACCTGGGTGCATCTGACCTCGGAACCAAACACACACAATATCTCGCAACTTGGGAGAGCATGCCTGAAAGGCTGCTAAACTAATGTGTTTATTTTCTTTTGTGTGTGAAAAACAGATTCATATTTAATGCGTGAATATAACCACGCCTCTTTATCCGATTGGTCATTCTTTGACTTAACACCAGCATGTGACATGTTTCCAACAATCCTCCAGGGCCTGACGAACTACAACAACATCTCAGCGGTTATCAATGAGTCTGTTTTTGATCCAGGTCAGCTCACTGAAGACAGGATGGTCTACTTCTGGATCTCAGGTCAGTCCTCGTGTTTTGTTTTGGTTCAAATAGACTCGGGCTAGACTTGTTAGAGCCAGACAGGTAATAGAAGAGCAGGAGACGTAAAGGTCTGTTGTCCAGCCATTTTACTCATGTGTTGTTGTTAGTCAGAATACAGCATTGCAGAAAGCGCTCCACAATGAAAGCCAACAATGGAAATACATGGGATTTTTAAATGCAGGAACTTTATCTTAATGTGTTGTTCTATATCTCTAATGCTCGCTGTCCTTAAGTGCGTTCCTTTAACCTCAGACCAAGTGCTCAACCCCATGCTGGCTGCAGCCCACCAGGACCAACGATTCCGCTTCGAAGTCTCAGGAGATGAGATCATTGTGAGAGAACCTTCGACATAACACCACCACTATCACAAAGAACACAGCTGGACAGGCGGACATTACGTATTGATATAGTAATATGCCTCCATGAACTATTGAAGTAAAATTCATTATACTTTATCAATTCTCAGACTGCGCATCATGAACTCCGGAGAGAGAATATTCCAGTAGTTAATGTTCTAGCCTTTGGAAAGATTGTCGATTGAGTGAATTATAATTAATTATAAGAGTAATAATAATAAATAAATAATAAATAATTATAATAAAGGGTGAATGAATAATTGGTATTTTTGGCAGTAGGAAAGTTGTTGCAACTTATCTTGTCTACAGCTGGTCAATATGTCACTATTGCACACAATGATATATGATGTTTTCATTTAACATAATCTTAGATGGCTTACCTTTATGCATATCTATTTTGTTCCAGGAGCTGTTTAAGAAGGAGCTTGTCAGTCCAGCACCTGTATTTATAGAGCAGGTGATATTCTGTATACTCTCATTTGCATCAACCAGAATGCTGTGTAAAACATTCATTATACATGTATAACAGGAGAATTTGTGTGTGTGTGCGTGTGCGTGTGCGTGTGTGTGTGTGTGTGTGTGTGTGTGTGTGTGTGTGTGTGTGTGTGTGTGTGTGTGTGTGTGTGTGTGTGTGTGTGTGTGTGTTTGTGTGTGCATTCCAGTGTCTGGGGGAGAGTGTTCCTCCAGTACTCAGTGTGTGGAGCTTCTCCATCCCATTGCTGAAAACCTCTCCCAGTGGTACCAGTGTCCAGACTGAGGTGTCTGGGATGCTCCAATGCGGAAATCCTCTCACACCCACTCTCTACTTCCAAATGGTGAAGACACCTCCAGGGGAATTAGGGATGCGCCAGGCTCATAATATGTATCCCTAACAACTGATGCTCTTTCGCACAGATCCATGTTGGATAGCTCCGAGGGGAGTGTAAATATTACACATGATTTAACCCCATAGGAATGGCCTCAATCTAGAATATTAGAACAAATAATTGAAAAAGATCAGCCCGGGATATCAGCCAATACGCATGTTCTTTTGCTTATCAATATACACACAACGTTAATGCCATTCGCTGTGGGAAAAGTGTTACTGGTGCATCCATTATAGTAATCAATTTGGATTCTGTTTTAGAGGAGACGAAGAATCATTGTGTATGTAAACTTTTCTCTGTTTGATTAAGGGGGTCGAAGTGGTGGTCACCGCTTCATACTCTGAAAAAAAGCTATTTCTCCATGGTAACGCCTCTGAGTAAGACCACTCCCCAAGGCTTTTATCTACTTAAATACCTGTAAAACCACATTTTGATGCATTGTTTTTGTTCCTTGTGTTTGCCCTTGTGTAAGTTCTTCGTTGATACCTTGTTTCCTTTAGAATCACTATACTGAAGGCAGAGCTTCAACAGAACCAACAGGTACACAATGTTTCATTGTTTCTTTGTTTTGTTTGGGTGTTTTTAATGCGTTCTACCGTGGTTATTCAACACGATACCCTCTTGATTGTTTTGTTACTGTTTCCTTTTTATGAAACCAAACCCTTCCTGTCTAGCTGCTAGATGCAGTGCAGCAAGAGTACTTAAGAGAGGCTGTGGAGAAGATTGGCATCCCAAAGATCTTGTCTGGTAAGATCCTGAGCCTTTTTTTTTTAATATATGACCAAACTCTATAGTTTGTTGATGTTGGTACTGTTTGTGTCTGTGCTGTGTTCTCTAGTTCTGGAGCCTGAGCTGACAAGGCTGTTGGACAAGCAGGGAGCCAACTTGTTTGATATTGTGAACCCTGAAGTGCTTCCTCAGAACGTGAGTTGGAAATGATTTATTAACAGCTACTTGAACTTTGAACTTAAAAATAAAAAAATATTCATACTGTTCAAATATTGTCATGAAGAAAACCTCTTCTCCCCTTCTTTGTGTGCTAGGGATTTGTGTTGATCCAGATGGACTTTGGTTTCCCACAACATCTCCTGGTTCAATTCCTCCAGAAAACTCTAGAATAACAACTCTGGAGTTCATTTTAATAAACCAAACTAACTAAAGTGAATTTTAGGGATGTTTTTTATAGGACACGTGAGCTACATGTCATTGATTTGCAGTAATGGAAATTTTTTATCATGATTGTTTAAATTATGATTTACTTTAAGGCTATGAATCTAAGTAAATATATTGTTGTACTAAACTAAGTGCAGGGTTTATTGTATCCCACCCAATCAGTCCGTCTTAATAAAAAATACTTATTTTAAGCCCTCCCCTTATTTTTTGCTTTGCTTATGTTCTCAATCCAATGTGACATTGTTTAATACACATTATACATTTTTGCCTGGATTACGAACTAGGAAATTAGTATAGTTTTCTGATCAAGATTGCGTTTAGACTCATGCATTCTGACTTTATTTTTAACTACTGTTCTATGATTCAAATCAGTACAGACAATAGTGCCCATTTAGTTTTTTTGATATGATTGAAAAAGAGGTCGGCTTTGTGGTGTTGACATTTGATTTATTTAATGTGCTTTCAAGGATACAATAAATGACTTATTGACATTTCTGGTAACCCAGTGTAAAGAGCATGTCTGTAGGTGGCATGCTATAGAGACCAGACAAGAAGTGACACATAGTCCGTTTACGTTCCAGTGTTGTGGGTGTTTTCGTGTAGGCTTTGAAGGGCCAGGTCCGTCCATTTCATCTCTTGTTCTTTCACAGACTCTGTTGATCCGCCATTATCCTGTTCAGCCTCGGGCAGTTCACTCTGTTGCGGAACAAGGACCATTTCAGCATTATCCTATCAATTAATACACGAAGGCCTACCAAAAAGTGTTACTTAACATCATAACAAGCACATTGGTTAGTAATATTAAGTTTGCATTACAAATCATTTCAATAAATAACTACCAGAGGGATAGTGACATCTTCGTACGGCAATCGGTCTTCTCTCCAAGCATCATCGGTGAGGTCTAGGACCCTTCCATCTCGTTGAAATTCACTGTCCATCCTCCAAAGTTCGCTACTTATCTTATTACAATGTGACTTTATACATGAATTATATCAAGGTTTTTATAATGTGTCGTCTGTCAGAGAAAGGTAGATCAGCTGAAGTTGCCCATCACTTTTTTCAACCAAAAGTCGCGGTTTCCAGTCGCGGTATATGTACGTCATAGGAACCCGCCTTCATGTGCTCTGATGCTTGCCGACCAATAGCAGCCAACGTTGTAAGGACGCTGTTTTTGTAGAACGCTGGTTGCCTAGTAACTGACTCCATAGTAACTAGGGACTGGTTGCTAGTGTCAGAGTTTATGTAAACACCAGCCTGACGTTGTGGTTGGAATCAAGGTAATGAATATGTACTCAGAAAGCTTTACAGCAGTATGTTAAAAAGTTAAGCCAGCAGCATGCATTTTATTGAGTTATTCAGTCAATCATTGGGAAGAACTATATAGTCTAAAAACATATTTAGTTGCTGACTTGACGAGAGATGTGTTTGGTGCTATAGGCAGTGAACGCTACGTCACATATGTTTGAGGCTAAAGTCGCTGTAAAAAAGAATATTGTATCATGTTTAATTCAAGCTTTTTTCTTAATTGAATCGACACTGCCAGGAATGTCATCTGTTGAAGACCACCAGGGAGACAGTAACCAAGCACCAGCATGCTTCAATGCAGGAAATCCCGTTTTTTCGTGCATGATTTCGGAGAATACCACAACGTCTCCGGCGAGGCAAGGCTTCAGTCCCTGGTTCAAAACCACCTCGAGCGAGTACGGGGCGCTGCGGCCGACCTCTGAGAGCTCTCCGTGCACCTACCATCCTCTGACACAGACCTTCTCCAGAGACCTTGGGAAATGCGGCATGTATCGTGACAACTGCTTCAACACCTCTCTGGACAGAAGCCGGGTACATGATTGACCTAAGTTGTAGCTATGCATTCGAGAACTAGTTTGAAAACTATTAACAGATACAGAATGCATTATCTTGTAATTCGTTTTTGCCTCGTTGAAAAATATACCCTTAACCATTGTAAACTTGCACAATGTTGAATACTCTTATTTTGGGCTATACATCTAATATTTTGAGCTGTTTCTGCTTACCAAGATTTATAAGAAAATGTTCATCTACTGTATATCAGCCTATGACGTTTCATCAGCAGATTTGCTTGGTATTTGTTTAGGTCTATTCCTTTAGCACTGCCGCCTATTGCAGGCTTAGGTATACAGTCTTGGTGTAATCTCATCAAGTTATGATTCTGACCAAATGTATGGAACAACATAGCTATCAATAAACATGTCTGAATACATCAGGTTTCATTAGTTTCAGATTACTGCCATTTCCTCTTTCTAAACCTCAAATGTGTTTTTAATCTATTCATAACTAACGACATCATCGTGCACTTCCATCACTAGAACCTCAGGGATGATATCGTTTAGGGAAACTTTATGTAGGTTAGAACTACAAAACATATACACAAATATTTCATTCGATCTAGTTTTTTTTAATTGCTTGGTGTAAAAGGATTTCAAGATATCTCCTTCTAGAGTCAAAGTCTGACTGATGTAATTAAAATAAAACATACAAACAAAGGCTGCAAAAATACATTTGCATCTGATTCTCAGAAATGTACCGACCCATGAATATTGACATTAATGATATGCAAAGTAGGCCTTAAATAACTACCATTTTATTTATCAACATAATAACGGTTGAAACTGACAAATAAAATGTTACAGTTACAGTACATAAAAAAAAATACAAACAGATTTGCCCTACAAGTACAAATTGCCAACTCATGTGATTGTGATCAGCTCCACCACAAAGCCTCGATGCAACAGTTGTGGTACTGACTCCTTTGTATGGTATTTGTTTGGAGAACAGTAACGTTACACCCCTAGTCGTCAGCCGCCCAGCCTCCGCATCCACATCCTACTGGAGCTAAAGCTACGGAACTTAGCTTGCGCCGCTAGCCTTATAGTGTGTGTTTGTGTGTATACGAAACGCTTGCTACCGTCAAATGAAATTATTATTGTGTATTCATATCGAAGCGTACATAGTCACAAATATTTGAATTGTACGAAATTACAAAAATGATGACTGAATAGTCCGTTGTTAAATCGTTACGCGTAGAAAATTGCTACCAATCCTAGCTAACTTGTATAGCTTGCTAACATCATAACCAAGAGTCTGCTGAACCCTACATTATACATTGTGGGCTGCTTCAAGCTACACCTCTTGATGGATTTCGTTTGAACACGTATATCTCAAGTAAGTAATGGTCTTAGGCAAATATGTTTTTTGCATTATTTGTGTTAACGTAATAATAAGCCCGGGTGTAAGGTGGGACTGATATTTGATTTCTGCTTACACGCCTCTTTCACCTTACAAGCTTTGTGGGTGGCTAAATAGCTTACCATCTAAATAACCTAGCGTTTTTTTAATCATACTTACTGCAATCATTATACCGTAGCGGTGTTCATACTATGTTATTAGCCATTGAAGAGATCTGACTGTCCTCGACAAAAAATAAGTATAGTTAGTATCCTACATTAATGATGGAAGTGTCAATAGTTATGTGATTAATGCATTGACTCATTCCATATTATGTTCAGTATTAGGTACAGCTTTCCCAGTACTGTGACAGGATGAAAAAAGCAAGATTTACTTAGGAGGTCTTTAAAAGATCAAATATGTGAACACGATGAGTTGGCTATATTGTTATAGATGTCTACAGTTAAGTGTGGACAACGCAGAACTCGTACTTTGAGCAAAATGAAGGTGGTGTACCTTTTTGATAACATTTTCATGGTTCTCTCTGTTATTCTCAGGTGTGGGAGACAGTGGGGAAAGCTGGACCCTGTGTCGGTAACATCTATAATATCTAGAGCTCTCTCAATTGCATTCCTGCAACTTGTCACAGCCCATTTAACCAACCATAACGAGTATTGAAAGGAGTAAAGAATTTGGCTTCCCCGTCGCTAGGCCACGCTATGATCAGCGCCACTGATCCCACCTGGTCGATTGGGACAAGACTCCCACAAAACCATGCGCTCCAAATGATATGATAGTAGCAGCTTGGATCACTTTCTGTGCCTGCAGGAGCCTTGTGCAGGTTCTGCTCTTCCTTTCCTCCTCCAAACCCCCTCGTTCATTCTGGGAGACCCTCGCCAGGGCCGTCTCCGGCACAGTAACTATGGGTAACAGCTGTGTGTGCCGAGAGGACAGTGACTTGGAGGACCACTACCACGGCTCATCGAGGGCCGTCCGAGGGCAGACCCGCCGGGTGGATCAGGGAACGGGAGCCACCGTAGACACCAGCGAGACCAGGAGCAGCCGGCCGAGGGACCCGGTGAGACCACCGCGCCGCGGGCGGGGACCCCATGAGCCAAGACGGAAGAAGCAGAATGTAGACGGGCTGGTGCTGGATACACTCTCTGTCATCAGGACTCTTGTGGACAAGTAAGTCCAAAACTAGTATCATAACAACTGTCACAATTTCCAGTTGTTTTGTCTTGCAGCCCATAATCCCTGTAGTATTCTCCTTTAAGATTCTGACATGAGCGGCTTTTACTCATGGGCTGTTTAAGTGCATTAGGTTTGATGATTCGGCTTAAAGCAGCTATTTCCTAGATATGGGATTCTTGATCTTACACGGAAAGTTGATGTTGAACAGATACTGATTAATTTATTGATCCCAGAGGAAATATTTTGTTAACTGTTGCTTATCTCAAGTCGGAGACGTCAAAGTTCTTAGAATATAACACAACTACCAAAATAAACATAAAATACTTAAGCTGTTTTTAATATATCATCAGCCAATTGATAAATGTGTGAACGTTATGTTGCTTGTCAACAGTAACATTAAATACTTTATGTTGTCCTAGCTGATGAAAGTGTTGGATGTTTACGGTATATTCTTTGCCCAAGCATCGTCATCGTTATTTGTATTGTATTATTGAATTGCCTGAACTTGTCTGGACAGTTTAAGTATCAATTAGGCTACGTAATGATTCCAGGAAAGCACCTAAATAGGAATATGCTCTAAGTGGTTATACTTCTCAGATTACATTGGTTCTGATAGCTCACAACAATAATGGTATCTTCTAGTCGAAAAAGCCCCTTAAAAGTCTCCCTCACAGAGAACATATTATAAATGAGTAATGTATACATGACAATTATAAATTGCTGATAACATGCCACAAACTATGGATAGCTAAAATACTGCCATGGATGTTACTGTATGTGAGTGCAATACAAAGCCCATATTATCCTTATATTCTCTTGTGTCTTGTTTTGTAGTGAACAAGAGCCCCCCTACTCCATGATCACCTTGCATGAGATGGCAGAGACAGGTGAGAAAGATGTGTGTTGGCATATAATGGTAAACCTGTCGATTAATTTACTACCCGGGAAACTCTTGGAAGTGATTGTTTTGATTGTGATATGTTAAACAAACCTGTGTTCCAATATGACAGGTAGTAGCGTGTTGTAAGCATCCCATTGATATTATGCATGTGAGCACAAGCAGTAATGTTGGATACTGGGAGTTGTTATTCAAAAGATATTCACGCTCTGAATAACAGCGATGTGATCACCGTTCAGGCAGCAGTGCTCCTCCCTATAAATTCATAATTTTCTCATTATTTCTACAATAGAATTACTGAATAGATTTTACCTTCACTAAATAATAGCCTAACTAACATGCAATTAAACTGGAGACATCTCGCGTTTCAATTTGTTCCCAATGGATTAAAAGTGATACGGTTCTGTTTAGTAGTGGATCCCGCTAGCTCTACAACAATTGAAAGAAGGTAAAGAACTGCATGTCCTGCATGGCATGAATTAGGCTGTTTATAATACCGTGATTCAATTGCTCTGCAGATAAGATCTGGCTCCCCTCCCCATACAAAACATGTCTTCCCGGTACGAGATAGAGCGACCAACCACAACTATTTATCTAACATGATGCTCGATAATTACGATGACTGTGCGGTGGAGTCATTTTCAACAACAACAAAGATTGCTGTTGCTGATGTAGGACAGTCTGTTGAATCTGCTATCAAAACTGTTCTGGACAAACTGGTCGGTAGAGTAACACTAAAAGCATAACAATTGATTGCACTAGTTGCATTTGTTGAAAAGAAAGTGTTTTTGTCGCTCAATGCAGCGGCACCCACTTTGCTGCTATGATTGGTTGTGGGCCTATCCCGTTGCATCCAGAGGCATTTTTGTCAGCGCCGATTGGGGACGCCACTTGGAAATGATCAGAGGTTCCATTCTGGCGATGCCAAGCCTAATACTGATCGTGAACTCGGGATTGATTCTTT
Source organism: Gadus morhua (assembly GCF_902167405.1). Classification (NCBI taxonomy): domain Eukaryota; kingdom Metazoa; phylum Chordata; class Actinopteri; order Gadiformes; family Gadidae; genus Gadus; species Gadus morhua. Next base: position 17,007,269 of record NC_044056.1, on the reverse strand, counting down.
TAATGAATATGGCCAGCCGTCTTCTCTGCGGGGAAAAGCCAACAACAAACCTTCCTCCTGCGATTGTCTTGATTCAGAGTGTGCACAGAGAGGAGGGGCTATTCACGGATGGTGTGCTGGGGAGAGGGAGAGGGAGAGAGAGGTAGCAAATCAATGTGTTGCGCACAGCCCTACAATGAAATAAGAAAATTTATGGGAACCATCATTGATCGTTGTTGGCGTTGTCTCTGGCCGATACAAAAATTAAATAGAAAAGGACCCATCCAAGTTAAGTCTGTATTGTGCAATACATTAAAACACTGCATTCACTTGGTTGCTGGCATGAGCCAGTTATTAAAGTGACACATTGTAGTAAGCTAGATCGCTATTGGTCTATCTTCTCAATAAAGAAGATAGACCAATATCTTCTTTATTGGATAACGGAATTTAAGTGTTTTCCCGGAAGTTAAATAGCATATTATGCTATTTAACTTCCGGGAAAACACTTAAATTTCGTTATCCTTTTTGTGTACAAATATTGACGAAACAAGTGCTTCTCCCGACTCCTTTGCAGGAGTTTGTGTGTGTGTGTGTGTATAGAGATGGATAGATAGATAGATGGATGGATGGATGGCTGGATAGATATATTGCGGAGATCTCGACCTTCGTTCTCCGGGTTACATCAATGTAATTCAGAACATGAATATCTGTTGAATATCCAAGATCTTTCTAGCTTAACAAAAAAACGACAACCTTGTCAACCCCCCCTCGTCAGCTACATCCACAAGTTGAATCTAATTCTGTCAAACAAGTAATTTCTATGGTAATGTTATGAAATTACAAAAACGTTCAACGTTTTTTTTGTATGATTGTTTTGACCATGCATAACCTTGCTTGTCTAACCCAGAAATCATAATATATAGCTGTGGGTAGTCATCTAATGGTGGGCGAGCACGTTAACCTCACTTGACGTGAGGTGAATAAATGAACTTGACTGTGAACATGATTTTTGCGTAATTTACTTCATTTGGATTTTCAACGGCCATGGTAGTGAAAACAACAACTCCTATGTTCCCACGTTGCTTCACTGCATCATCAAACCACATCCTTTGTTATTGTTTGATTAAGAGAACCCTAGCGGCAAAAATGACTAAAGACTAGAATAGATATACTATTATACAATTGTTATGTGTTTGTGGTTATTCTCTAGGAGAATATATTTTTCTAGTTGAATGTGTGCGCCTCTGTATGAATTATGGTTTAGACGTCTCCCGGCTCATTTCTGACCCATAAAATGTAATAATGTCTCTCCAGACGACGGCTGGCTGGAGGTTGTGCAGTCTCTAATCCGAGTGATTCCATTGGACGATCCCCTGGGTCCTGCTGTGATCACCCTCCTGCTCGACGAGTGCCCCTTACCCACCAAGGTGTGCACCTTTTGTAGTAATGAAGGATTAAAGAGTGATACAAAAAGGTGTCCAGTTGATTCATGGGGCAGACAAACTTGTGTGAAAATGTGTGTTTCTGTGCCGTAGACGACCTCAGATTCTTAATGTGGTCTCTGTTTGTAGGATGCTCTCCAGAAGCTCTCAGACATGTTGAGTCTGAGTTCAACTGTGGCGCGTCAGGACGCTCTTAGCCCAGCGAAACACAGGAACACCACCGCTGTCCTGGGCTGCCTGGCAGAGAAACTGGCTGGTACGACACGCACACATACGCGCACACGCACCTTTCCCCAGGCGCTCACAGGCACATGACCAGACGCACAAACACACCACATGACCACATGACCACACACACATACTAACACATGACTGGACACACTGACATTCCCTGGACCTCACAGCTCCTCCAAGTGGTTTGTGGTGTTTACAGCACACCAACGTGGACACGCAGGCACATGCAAAGCATGCCAAGCTCCAGATCGGGGGAATTAGCTGACTTTGTGGGATTTGGCTTGGCTTCTCTAGATAATGACAGAGCCTGGAGTACTTTCAGATGCAATGGTCAAGTTCGCTACAAGATAATATTACAGTCGTCGTACTGAAATAGATTCTCAATAGATTCTCAAGCAGCCCTCTGCTGGCCACAGTGTAGCTCAACGGCTCGAAGGCTGCAGTACTCTTGTCATCCACTTGTTTGCTATATATAAGAAGGGGAGCGCGCTAGGTTAGGGTTAGCTTCCATTGAATTGCAGAGTTACAGTTGCCTACCTCCTGTTCCTGTAAGGTGAACACACTTGAGTACGTTCCAAAGATTTCTAATGTGTTCCGAATAGTCTCTTATTAAAGGGGAGATATCATGCCTAATGCAACACGTTTTTGAAAGACGCTGAAATTGGTTTTGCATAAATTACATACATTGTGAGAATAATAAGTGGAATTTCTTACATACAGGCATGTACCCATATTCTAGTAGTACCCCCAAATATAATTATTAACCCTAAAAAAACATGTTATGGGATCTTTAAAAACGAGTTCACTATTTTTGGCGCTGAGATTATTAGGCCACCTGTGATGTGCCGCTGACAAGTAACCCGACTTGTAGACAACCCAGCCAGAAGAAGCTGATCATATAATTGCGCCGGCAGTGCATCACAAGTGGCATTATAAGCACAGCACCAAAAATAATGAAGAATTCTCTGTTTAGAATAGTAATACGTTTTGAAATGGTGGCTTGATGTTTGATGGACCCACCCTTTCTTTAAGAATGTCATGTTATTCCTTCTCTTAGGACCCGCTAGTATCGGACTATTGAGCCCTGGAACTCTTGAATATCTTCTGGAGAGCCTGGTGAGCATCTTTACCACTCAATCACTTTTACATTAACCTTTATTGGTTGAGACCCTATGGATTAAGATAGACCGTTTACACATTGTTGCCTCATTTCCACAGTCATCGTTAATATTCACCCATCAAAAAAGGTATATATTAAATAAATGATGACTGCATTAGTGTATTAGTATTAGCCTAGTGTAGAAAAGGAAAAGATGATTCAAACAACCTCTACAAGTGAAGAAATCGTTACTTTTTTTCATCTGCCCCTCAAATAAGTCCTTCAAAAACAGAACACGGTAAAAAGAAGCTGCATTTCCAGGTTAACCAGATATGTTAAGTCAGAATTCAGGGAATGCCTGAAATTTTTGGTTTCAAGTACTACAATTAGACTACTCTCAGTTCAGTTACCATAGCGTCTCAGGCTGTGAGCCTCACCCAGAGAAAACCTTTTGTTAGTTTGTTCATTGATTTAGGTAATTGCAACAAGCAACAAGCAATTATATGGTTATGTAAAACTGTTGTATTCCATGAATTTTTTTTGTGTGATTTGTCTAAATTGAAGGAAAGGCAATTAATCTATACACACTTAATACATTTTATTATTAGTTTCACTATTAATGAGTGATTAAAGCTTTGTAGGCACGCTCAACTTCTACATTCCGCATGACATGGTACTCTCAACTTCTATATTCGGTATGACAACTTCCATAGTATAGCGAAAGCACTAGCCTTTTTGTCCCTTCACTCTTGCCTTCTGTTTGGTTTTCCAGAGCTCTGAGGCCCACCCTACAGTCATGCTGTTTGCTCTCATTGCTTTGGAGAAGTTCTCCCAGACCAGTAAGTTCAAACACTTGACACAGTGGACTGCCGTATTTGAGGTTGATAGGTCTTTTCTTTTTGTGCTGGTTTCATATACAATTTCAAGTCAGCACCTGACTTGAGAGAGCACCACTCTTTTCCGACACCATTGCCACTTCCCTATCCTGCCCCTTTGTTGATTAGCACATGCTATGTGTGTGAAAGTACAGGGTTAGTGTAATGGTGGGTGATTCTGTCTTTGATGTTTGATGGCCTTGGGTGACGTTTTGTTACAAATACAAAGTCTATTATGTTCTCGGGAACATACATCGATTACAATTCGTACACAGAGTATCACAGATCTCCGTGTGTTCTCCTCCTGTGTCCAGGTGAAAACAAGCTGACCGTGTGTGATTCGTGTATCAGTGAACGTCTCGCTGTTCTGGAGTTGTGGGCGGAGCAGTCTGATTACCTCAAGAGACAGGTTGGATTCTGCTCCCAGTGGAGTCTGGACAACCTCTGTGAGTAACCCTTCTTGATAGAATGTAGGCCCTTGTTTAGAGTTTTTTGATTAAAATGTGTAATTTGTACTGTACAAATCAAAGTATTAAATGTAACGAAAAAAAATAGATGTTTAACAACTTGATTAATTTGTTTTCAACGAGTTGGCCTTAATGCCCCATCCATTTTGACTAGAAATTGACTTGTGCCTCCCTCCAACCAGTCCTGAAGGACAGTCGACAGTTCACCTACGAGAAGGTCAACCTTACGCACATCAACGCTATGCTGAACAGCAACGACGTCAGCGAGTACCTGAAGATCTCCCCTACCGGCCTGGAGGTGGGCTTTTGTGCTCCGCAGTCTGCTCTGTTGCTCATTTATGGAGCTCTTTATTCAATCAAACATTCATTGTTTGCTTGTGCATACTGAGGGTGATGACATTTAATGAATTATATTGTAAAAAATGTTTTGCTACCTGACTAGAAGAGTAAATGTGTAGCAGTCTGGCATAGCAACCAGATATGTGGGTGGACTTCTATTACCCATAATACAGTGAGTGCCCTTGAATAAATAGTTAAAAGACAAGGCCATGGTGGCCGTTCTGTCAAAATGGGAACCAGAACAGCAGTAAAAGTCTTCTTAGAGGACACTATCCAAGCTAAAACTATTAAAAAGAAAACAGCCTAATACGATTGAGGGTACCAATAATGGGGTCATAATTAGATTTATTCTCCCTGCTTTTTCCGGTTTCTAAAATCCGTCTAAATGGATTTTGTTCTCTCTTGATCCTCCTCCTCCGATCGCCTCCTCCCTCCTCCCCCCCGCCGCCGTGCAGGCGCGGTGCGACGCGGCGTCCTTTGAGAGCGTGCGCTGTACGTTCTGCGTGGACTCTGGCGTGTGGTACTACGAGGTGACGGTCATCACCTCCGGGGTGATGCAGATCGGCTGGGCCACCAAGGACAGCAAGTTCCTCAACCACGTACGCTCAAGACATTCATCCATTTGTTTTACGTCTCGGCTGTCCGATAGGATGGCTCATCATTGGTCTCTGTGACATTTGTAAAGTCTTTATAAAAATGAGGTACACTTAGCAGATCATTCCTACGTCTTGTTTCATTAGAAGCTAGTATTATAGACCTATTTTTGCATGGCATTTGTGTGATTTATAACAATCCATCATTGCCACACTTTTTGAAGCACCTTCAATTACATATTATTTATCGATGTGAGTCGGTTTCGTGTTGTTTTTCTTGTATAAGAAAAGTTTTCTATGGTGTCTTTTGTCCTACAGGAGGGTTACGGGATAGGAGACGATGAGTACTCGTGTGCATACGATGGCTGCAGGCAGCTGATCTGGTACAACGCCCGCAGTAAAGCCCACTCTCACCCCTGCTGGAAGGAAGGTATAACGTCATTAAATTACCATACCTGTCAAATCTAATTCTGGGTTCTACTTTCACTCCAATTACCTCTTAAAGGAGAACCAAACCCTAACACCACTCATAGATTTGTTTGCATCAGATGACTACCCCTATAGGTTAACTTTTAAATTTCCTTAATTTGTTGGATGATATCTGCTGATATCTGTGACCTGCTGATTTAGCGCTGATGTGATGCACCTGCCCTCCGCCTACTAAAGCTGAAGAAGCCCTAGCCCAGAATGAGAAAAGCCTGAAAGCATTTTTACACATCGGGCAGAGTGTTTCACTTTCCTTTTAACAATTGAAGATCCTGCCACAACCCCTTCTTAAAATGTACCCCCAAAACCTTGTTAACTCAATGCCAACCGTCTTCTCGTCGGGATTTTATAAACCAAGATCCTAGTTATCCCAGTTATCTGAAGTGTCTTTCGCGCAGCCACCATTCGTGGGTTTGGGACCCAATCAGCTTAAATTTCCTCCACTAAAACAATTATCTGCAGTTCACTAACAGCCCATGGCGTTGCCCTCTGGGTGGGACAGTAACGGTGTATTTCGAGCCCAAGCCCAATCCCATGCTTGTTTACGATCCTTTGGGTTTCTCTTCCTCTTTTCTTGCTTTCAGGTGATGCTGTTGGGTTCCTGTTGGACCTCAGCAAGAAGCAGATGATCTTTTCCTTGAATGGTCACCAACTGCCCCCAGAAAAACAAGTCTTCTCCTCAGCCACGTATGCAGACACATGCACGCACGCACGCACGCACGCACACACTCTGCAGCGGTGTTCATTGAACGTGCTCCTGTATTTGCTGAACAGTGAACTGAAGGTACTCGTTTGAAGCTACTGAACATGTACGTGAGCGTCGTTCCCTCTGCCGATATATTGAACGACGCTCCCCGACGTATACCGGCACCCGAGTATTTACTGTAACCGGCATGCGGCCTCTGGAAACAATAACAACAACGTAGCTACTGCTAAAGCCAAAAGTGCAGACGAACATTTGAAAGAGTTTTATGATTAAACAAATAGAGATTTGAATGTGCCCTCCGGGTCTGGGGAAACAATTCTGAACGCCAGCCACATTAGCAACGAATTTGAAAAGACGCTGAGAATTGGAGAATCTGACCAGTCTAGGGGGATACATAGCCCATTTTTATGTTCTATGGCACTGACTTTTCTTTTTTTTTTTTTTTTTTTTGTTTATTCTACATTTCCAATTTCACATTAATATAGGGTCCAAAATTAGCCTGGTCCTACCAGACTCTTGTACTTCATTTGCATTTGAGTCTGGCCACTCTCCATTTACAAACGTTAACTCACTTAAAGTCTGGTGTCTGTTGGAGTTTAAAACTATTGGATCTGCCCAGTTCCACTCTGGATCTGCCATAACCAATCGCTACGGTTTGACTACAACTCAATCTAGCGCACAACCTCAACGGCATTGTTCTCAGCCACTCCCTCTGTTCGCTGAATGGCCAGCCGAAAAAAAATTGTCTGCAGAAAACCCGCGAATATAATAATTGAGAAAGGATAATTGAGCGGAGGTACGTAGGCGGGCCGTGCCAGGCTAGTCCAAAATAACTATTCAAAACATTGTAAGCTGTTTCTGCTGAAGATTTTTATTTTTTCTCTAAAATAACTGATAAGAGTACAGTTTAAGTACCGGATCAACAAAGAGTATCGTTAGGAGGAGTAGTATCGTTCAAATCTTAACGATACCCATCCCTAAGTATGGGCCTGTCAAACAGATGCATACTTTCCAGAGTAAAAAAACTGGAGAAAACCAGTTGTATACAGTGATCTTGATCTCCTTCCCCTTGCTCTTCCCCAGGTCGGGCTTCTTTGCGGCGGCCAGCTTCATGTCCTACCAGCAGTGTGAGTTCAACTTTGGGGCCAAGCCGTTCCGCCACGCGCCCCCCGTCCGGTTCAGCACCTTTAACGACTTTGCCTCCCTTTTGCCCACCGAGAAGATCATCCTGCCCCGGTAGGACCCCCCCCCCCCCCACACGGCTCTTATGCAGGAGGAAGAGCCGTTTTCCAAGTGAACGATGGGTGTGTGATGTGTGTTTGGTTTGCCGTGTCACTGAGCTGGGATTGTGCTTGCCTCCGCCAGACACCGTCGCCTGGCCCTGCTAAAGCAGGTGAGCATCCGGGACAACTGCTGTACGCTGTGCTGTGACATCATGGCCGACACAGAGCTGCGCCCCTGTGGACACGGGTACGTCTCGTGCGTGTGCGTGTGCGCGTGCGTGTGTGTGTGTGTGTGTGTGTGTGTGTGTGGTCTCTGTCTCAAACTAACATGCTGTTATAAGACTAGATAAAATGTTTGTTTATGTTTATGCTTATGTTATTTCAGCATAAGTACAGGACAGTAACAAGAATTTAACAGAGATGCATACCTAAATAAGAATATCAAGTAATTGACAAAAAGTATAAATTCTGCTTACATTCTGCTATAAATCGGATCAATTCATAATAATACTATCCCAGGGGTCGCCAACCTTTTTGAACCTGAGGGCTACTGAATGGGCACTGAGTCAGACGAAGGGCACCCAGTTTGATACACTCTTCTGAAATAACAAATTTGCTCAGTTTGCCTTTAGTTGTATATTATTATTAACGATTAATGATACTCATCTATGTGTAGACACTGATCATGTTGATGATTTCTCACAATAATTATCAACAATGACTTAAAAAAGGTGGGAAAGAGTTGTTGGATGAATTGTGCTATGTTTAGACCAGGCCTGTGGGCGCCTCATGCGGTCCTTGGGGGCGACCTGGTGCCCGCGGGCTCTGTGTTGGAGACCCCTGTACTATCCTATCTGCTTGGTGTTAACGGTGTCTCTCTGTCTCCCTCCCCAGTGGTATATGCATGGAGTGTGCCTTACAGTTAGAGACCTGTCCGCTGTGCCGCCAGGACATCCAGACCCGCGTCAGACTGATTGCACACGTGTCCTGACACAGCCCCTGACGCCTCACACCAGGACACGCTCAGCCCCCCCCTGGGCCCCGCACCTCCACGCCCCGGGGCCCCGGCACGGGTCCCCGGGCACGGCCACGCTTGAATGGGAAGGGACTGGCACAGGTGAGGGACATCGGGTTGGGGGAGGACAGGAGAACCCGAGCAAGGGTCGTTGGGAAGGGTGGATACCTTGGAGCCTTTTCTGGAACTGCCCCAGCTCACTGCTGGTGAGAGGAAGATGTCCGCAATTCACCTGCTTGATTGTTCTGGAACCAGAAGGAAGAATGGGAGGAGCTTATTCAATCACATTACAAATGGCAAGATTTTTTTTTATAGCAGCTCATAGACTACTTCTATTTACGCTGTTTTTACATCAGATTTAAACGGTGTGTGTGTGTGTGTGTGTGTGTGTGTGTGTGTGTGTGTGTGTGTGTGTGTGTGTGTGTGTGTGTGTGTGTGTGTGTGTGTGTGTGTGTGTGTGTGTGTGTGTGTGTGTGTGTGTGTGCGTGCGTGCGTTCCATGTCATTCCTGAGAAAAGTTCTTAAAAGTTAAGAACGTTTCCTTCAGAAAGCCTTGCGTAATCGGTAGGTTAGATTGGCCATCTGACTTGATCGCACTGTTTGTGTTGAGCCTGTGAGTGATGAAATGATACCCAAGGTGCAATACTATATTATTTCATCATCATTATATAATCATAGCACAGTCACAGACTTGCTTACTACACTATTGCAAAGAAAATGGACTTTCACTGAAATCAAATCCATTGAAAAGGCCTCCTTACAAAACCTCTGTCATCTACATGGTATCTCCTGGAACTACAATTGGTATGAAAACACCATCCAACCAACACAGCTCTGGCATTTCTCTGTGTCCTTTCAGCTTGTCATGGTCAGACACATATTACCTGCAGGCAGCCTGGTGAGATTAGGCAACATGTTTTAATTCATTGATAATGATTAACTGAAAAGGCCTCCTAACAACAAAACCTTTGTTATCTATATGATACCTCCTGGAACTATAACTTTGTCAATGTGCGGTCTGCCATTATGTCGAATTTGCATTGACTACAGTTTAATGGGGTCACTAATTTATTATGAAAGTAATTTGTACAAACCCCATGTGATGTTGCTGTCCCATGTGCTTTAAATAATTGTGCAATTTGATGTTGACACCTGGCTAGTTTACAGTAGGCTACAGGTAGTGGGCTATAGGCAGCCAGCGAGCTTTCAGTTGATGAGAGCAAAGAGCCGTCGGGATTCTGTGTTGTATCTGCCAATAAGTAAGCTGTTTAAGTATAGTGAATTTCCAATGATTTTTTCGACTATTTTTCCTTCTACATACCCATACACAATATCATCAGTCAATGCATCACACAAATGAAGGTACTAAAAATAAAAATAAAATATCCCCATGGTAAAAACAATGGACACTTTCACAGAGATGTCATCATAGGTGAGGCAAAGCTCATATTACTAATTTTGGGTTGTCTCCTTTTGTGTAGCAGGATTATCTTCACTTTTACACACAAATACCGTGCCCAGGTACCTAAACTGAGAAGAATCATGATTGGTGTTTTGAGAGACAACGTTTCTCCTACGATAATACTTCTGTGAAAAGGGCTTTAACAGGCCCCACTGTAGACTCGAAAGGCCTCAGTCTACATTGAGTCGTAGTGAATATAGTATAATACCATTTGATGCTACATTACTAAAAACAACCTGCATTTACAAGCTTATGAATTGGATGATGCTGAATTCCGAAAAAAATATGTTAATACTCTTGAGAATATTTGCTGTCTCTCCATTTTCTCTCGTTCTTCGTCCTTTCTCTTCATTTTTCTCATATTCTACCCGGCCTCCTCCCTCATTCTCTCCCGGCGTTGTTTACTTGAAAGACCTCTGGTTTGACTGAATATCGATTGTTGATATATCTTTTTTTGATTTCCAATATGTTATATTAACACAATTATGATTGAAGAAAAATATATAACTTTATAAAAGTGAAAAGCTTTATTGAATTGAGAGCTGGGAAAAGTTCTTAATGCTTATTTTTTCTTTAATCAAATCATTTAGCTCAAACAATTGTTAATGGTTCCCAATCTTACAATATTGCATGTAATTGGTTTCTAAAGCCATTCAAACAACTAGCGGGATTTCTATGTATATGCATTTCTGAGAATGAAAAACACATGGTTATTGTTTGCTCTTTGAGCACTTTGTACATCCCAGAGCACCTTGAACATGGAAGAAAAAAAATACAATTCATCTCCGGGGCAGAAAATATTAATTCAAGACTGTAAGAAATTGTGAGTTTTACTTAAACATCTATATTGAATATTTTGGCCCTGGGTTTCCAAAGATGTGATTTATTAAAGAATTGTTGTTCCCTGGATTGTGATATTTGTAATAATTGTAAGTTCTATTTGCTGGATTGCCCTTATTTTAAGTGGAAAAAATGGCATTTCATGACATAAACCCATGAAATTTGTAATGCAATGTTATGAACTGTAATATGCTGTATTATAAATGGAAAAAGAAAAGAAGTTGGCTATTTAATCGTTATCATTTTTTTTTACAAATGTATTTATTATTGATAATAAAATGCATCACATGACGATATACAATCAAACACACCTAAAAAATATGATTTGTTAATCTGCTGTCTACACGCTGTGGAACGTTTTGGGAGAAGATTGTCGCCCGGAGGAAAAAGTACGGACGCACATGCTTTACCCGTTTCCTTGGCAACAGAATTGTGCGTAAATAGTCTACGGCGTCTTTTCAAATTGCGGAGAAGATAAAATGGATGTCAAAGAACTTGGTAAGTGAATGATGTTACTTAATTTCCCTATATTTTGAAAGTACCAACATACTGGCTAAGGTGAAGGGCATCTTTAATGCCTTAGAATCATTGCTAACGTTAGCAGGTATGCTAGTGAATACGATGAAGAATGTTTACGTTTGGGGAATTAAAGCTTCTGTTATGTTGAAAGAAGAGAGGTCGTCCCGCTATTCGTTAAAGTGACCCCTACTAGTGTCTTACGTGAACCCTCTTCTCCACGGCTGTGACTAGGCTCTGATGTTCACTTAATTGCTCTTAATTTCAGATCTGTTGGATTTTGAGGATAACATGGTTGAGATGGTGGAAGAAGACGAGGAAAACTTTGCCCTTTCTAGGTAGGCCTACGTTACATGACGTTCGTTATATGTAGGCTATTCGGCCTTGTTCTGTCTGTATGCTGTGGTAAATGTACAGTCAATGTATTGTCAATGAATGTACCATTTGGAAATGCGAGTGCGTCTGTCCTTCTCTTCCAGTTCGTCCGCAGCAGACGCAGCCTTCGATGCCGTCATAGGGAGGATTGAGGACATCATCATGGGTCAGATTTCTCACTCCCAATTGTAAATAAATGCCAAGAGCCGGTGTTACATGAATCTCTTTCACCCTGTTGGTCACAGCTGTTATTAGCAAACATCAGCTGGATAGTAGTCAGAATGCCTCATAGAGGTGGTCAGCGATGTTCATGAACACATTCCTTGTGTTGGGTTAATGCAACTGCATTCCTCGCAACATCCCTCAATACATTCATTACTGCGTACACACTCCCCTCAGAAACAAATACTCTTTTACTTGTTTGCCTCATATTGGTGTCAATATGAATAGCAGTGGGCTGTGCTTTAATAATGTAAAACAACAGCTGCCACGGCAAGTTAAAGGGCATGGGTGTCTTCCATAGTGGCCAGCTGGTATTGTTGGCAACACTCTAGTTTACTCCAGCCAATGTAAGTGGACCCCAGGTATCAGATCTGAACAGGGTCTCCTTTTCTCTGGTGGTTCGCAGAGGGGGAGTTCCAGCAGCTGCAGCGGAGCTTCATGGAAAAACACTACATGGAGTTTGAGGACTCAGACGAGAACAAGCTCAGCTACACGCCCATCTTCAACGATTACGTATGTACGCCACTGTCGCAACGGCACCGCAGGTCCACACATGCTCTTACTCAGAACCCACGCCCGTGTTTGAGGAACACAGGTCATCTAGGTCTGTAATCAGCTTTACCGCTTGGCTGACTGTTTGTTCACCACAATATAAGTGGTTCCGGTCAGGGGTTGTTTTCCCCCGCTGACAAGGGAGGATTTTGTTTCCAGGTGGACCTGCTGGAGAAGCACCTGGAGCAGCAGCTGATGGAGAGGATCCCTAGCTTCAACATGACTGCCTTCACACACCTTCTGATGTAAGGCTCCCATTAAAACCTCTTTCTGGAATAGACTAGGGTTTTTATGGTGCGGCTTGAAATATTGTGTGACTGAAAGTCAAATCTTTATGTACTCATTTTGTTGATCCTGAATGATTAATATAAATGTACATTTAATTTCATTTATATTGTAAGGCACTTTATATAGTGAATGTGGGTATATGACACCTCACCCACTTCCAGGACGTATAGGGTGTATTTTCGATAACAAAGCACTAAGTGGCACACTGGCCGATAATGGGTATTTCTATTGATTGTTGTTCTCATTGGTGACTTTGTCCCACCTTCTCACACCTCTCCAGGCAACATAAAGAAGAGGTGCCTGTGGATATCTTCGACATGCTGCTCAGCTTCACTGACTTCTTGACCTTCAAGGAGATGTTTCTAGATTACAGAGCAGTAAGTGGTCACCTAGATCCAATATAATAGGTGACTATTGATCAATGCTTGATCAAACAAATATCAATTTTCAATATAGCCTAGCATCAACCTTCATCTTAATACCTTAATATATATTTTTAAGGTAAAATTATTATAAGCATACAACACAAGCTACTTTAAAAATAATAATTAGGGAACATGTTAGTAATTGTCTTTACTATTTTTACTTTTACTTCTCCCTAACGTACGTACGTGTGTGTGTGTGTGTGTGTGTGTGTGTGTGTGTGTGTGTGTGTGTGTGTGTGTGTGTGTGTGTGTGTGTGTGTGTGTGTGTGTGTGTGTGTGTGTGTGTGTGTTAAGGAGAAGGAGGGGAAAGGGCTGGACCTGAGCCAGGGCCTGGTGGTCACCCCTTTGAGTTGCACAGGATGCAGCAGACATATTGGATCAACCGGAACTTCGTGACACACATGGCAAAGCTGGTCCCAGTGAACCCTTTTAGTTGCACTACGTGAAAATTGTTTGGCTTTGTTTTTTGGCTATTCCATCCTGATAACTGGTTACAAGCATTGCTTGAAAACAAAAGTGTTTTATAGAATCCACAGAATGCTCTGCGGTGCTCATGGGAAATGCTCGCTGGAATGCGAGTTATCATGAGGGGTCAAATGTGGTGGATGTAATGTTTGATGTGATATTCACATGCATTTGTGGATTGATCAGCAAGTGTTGGAAATGTACTTATTTTGTTTAAGATGAAAACGTGGCTTACACATCAACATAGGCATTATAATAGTAAGATGTGTGTTGTTCATTTGTAATATAGATCTTTGTTATTTGTACACGTTATTTTCAATAAAGATGTCTTTCAAAAAATCATGTACAAATCTTTCCTTATTAGTAGGCTATTCCATAGTGATAACTGTTTCTTAACCATAGACTGTAACAAAAACAAACCCTCTTCTAAAACCCTCTCCAAACCATGAATGTGGTTGACAATTCTCCAGGGTTGCTTCATGAAGTCTGAAGTGGGGATTGTGATGTAACTTAATTCTGGGGTCATGGCTGGTTTTTTTCTTTATGATAGAAGAAGAAGAAGGTCGCATTTGGTTATAGCTGTCCCAACATATTATCAACAATGCTATGCTATTGACTGCTCCACCCTTCTTTCCCTTTACACACAAGGGCGTAGGCACACCCAGATACAGCCAATGTCTTCACTGATTCTCTCCCGTAGAGCGTGCCTTCATGCCTGGTCAGTTCGTCTGCTGAGATGGATGTCAGGCCCGACAGACAGGGGGACAGGCAGTTGTTTACAGACAGATGTCGGGCAACTCTGAATTCAGGATGCAATCAGAGAGCTGTCAAAACTCAAGTTGTAAGACAGCCATTTAACCGTGGACCACCCCCCCCCCCCCCCCCTCCATTATGCCAGCTGCATGACTGGGGTCTGTTAGGTCAAAATGTTGAATAATAACTAACGTGGGTGGACTGTATATCATCTAAATAAAAATACCTGATACTACACAACTGTCAAATATCAGGTTTGGAGGTCACTGCATGGTTTATACCCTTTGGAGAATCTTTTGACACAGGAGTTTTTTTTCATTGCTTCTTTTGAATCTTTCTTTCATGGTTGTGAAAATATGACATTTTGTGCCATGTGTGTGTATCTGTCAGAGTAATTGTCTTTTCAATTTGCCTTTGACACTCTGACATTTGAGAAGGGATAGATGTAAGCGTGAAGAAAGAACAACATATGTCTGGAAGTTTGACAATAATATCTCAGCGCTCTGAGCCTGTGTTCTCCCACTCCCACATCACCTCAACTCATTCCACAAAGTCAACACAGCTTGTGACAAGGAACAATCTTACACTACCAGCTGACACCACGTGTGTGTGTGTGTGTGTGTGTGTGTGTGTGTGTGTGTGTGTGTGTGTTTGTGTGTGTGTGTCTGTGTCTGTGCGCTTGTGTGTGTGTCAGTTAGATCATAGGCACTGGTGTGCTTAAAAGTGGCAGCATGTAATATGAGCATGTGACTGATGGTGGTTCTGAATATGGTGGAGTGAGACATTCAAATGACAGAGACTCACAGATCTCAGTCGTGTTTGAGAACTACATCAATGTTCCACTTATTGACAATCAGGATGTTTCTTTTTTTTGTATTTCAATTGGCACTCTCAAACTTTACGTTTCTTTCTCTGTGGCGATTAGCGGTCATTTCCATGACATTCATAATATTGCAAATGCAACGGTTTTCTACAGTGGTTGAAAGGCTCAATGAGTATTGTGATATGCAATTTGGCGATAGATAGACATAACAGACATCAATTTACCTAGTATTTACATAGCATATAGTAGGGCATCTGTCTCATAGCTTGCCTGAAGTTTCAGGCCCTTGGGAATGCTGCATTCAAAAGATATCATACATTTTGCACAGATAGACAGAAATGCGTTTCCCAGCTCAATGGTCAGCTGTTATTGATGCAAGGGAAAAAAGATTCTCCACCCAGTGATTCATACGAGATGTTGCATTGGAAAGTGAATTATCTACAGGCAAAATCAGCTGATTACCATCAACGTGGCCTGTTCAAACTGACTCCCAGAATGTGAGATCATGGTTGTCAAGATGTTGAGGAACTGGATAAGGAATGGAACTTACAACAGGTACAAAATATAATGACTTCTATATATTTTACGCGTGCACGCATACGCACACACATATACACACGCATATGCACACACACATATCTGGGACAAGTCCGCACCCTATGTGATTGCAAGTGTCAGCAAGTAAAGTCTAAGCTAGGTCATATTTTTCGAGCCCTTCTCCTAGTTTTTCTATTGGTTGAGAACTGCAACCTTTATGGATAATCATGAGGAAGGATAAGGATAAGCAAAGATTTGAATGCGAACGCTAATCCTGTAGGCCATCATAATAATCAAACTAATGGTAAGTATAATAATATACTGCAACCAGAAAAACAAAAATCCTGTGCTCATGGGAAATGCTCGCTGGAATGTGAGTTATCATGAAGTGTCAAATGTAGTGCCTGTGGATGTAATGTTTGATTTGATATTCACCTGCATGTGTGGATTGATCAGAAAGTGTTGGAAATATACTTAGTTTGTTTAAGATAAAAACGTGGCTTACACATCAACATAGATAATTAAATAGTAAGATGCATGTTGTTCATATAGATCTTTGTTATTTGTACACGTTTTTTTAAATAAAGATGTCTTTCAAATAATCATGTACAAATCATTCCTTGTTATGCACAGTAAGTAAGAGTACTGTCACTCTCAATGTGTATACACACAGTGAGAGTGCCATTACATCCACAGGCACCACTACATTTTATTGGAATCTAAACGAACAAGACATATTTTGGCTCATTAGG
>NC_044056.1:16875802-16985802 GCF_902167405.1 Gadus morhua | reverse complement strand
ATTAACATTGAGTGTGTATGCGGGGGAGGCGGGGGGAATATGGGTTGCACTCAGGTTGCATGACACACGACATACAACCAGATTCAGTGCCTGACAGTGTTGCCTTAGTCCACACGAAGCCGAAACGGGCGAAACCGTTATGGTTTCGATCTATCCGGTTTAGGATTATCTCCGTAAAGGCGAAGTCAAGCGAAACCGGGTAGATCTGACACAATATTTTTTACAAGAATGTTCAATATGCCAACTAAATTAAATGGAAAATGTAATGTCAGAAGTGGGATTCGAACCCACGCCTCCAGAGGAGACTGCGACCTGAACGCAGCGCCTTAGACCGCTCGGCCATCCTGACTTGTAGCACTGACACCGCTAAATGTAATTTTGAAACTCAAATTCGATTTGAACTGTGAATACATTAATGTATTAGGAAGCAGGATGTTATGCAAGTGGTTATATTTCCGCTGCTTAATTTCGCAGGTAAAATGTCCAGTGCTGGCCCAAGCGGGGCAATTTGAACACCTTAACAGCAAAGGCAAAAAGGCATCCACAATGAATCGACGACAACGTGCAATTATAAAGTTTTCTCGGGAACGTAAACGGATATGGCGTTTTATATTGCTGCTTATTTCCCAATATAAATGTTCTATCATAACTATGGTTCTTGGTTTCATGCATCCATGCATCCATAGTCCATGATGTACTCATGCATCGATGTATCTTATCCACTGACTGGTTCATTCTTAAATGTGACACTGCCCCCTAGCGCATCCAAATTTGTAACATCCATAGGGGGTTCTATAACTCGCATTCAAATTTAAAGGTTGGGTAGGTGATTTGCGAAACGCCAGCAGATTTTGAAAATACACAACTCAAATGGTCCTACCCCCTCTCCTTCAACGCTGACTCTGACTCCACCCATTCCAAGTACCTGGACGCGCAATCATGCACGAGCGCGAACAGAGATGCGCGAGAGCGAGCCAGGCTAGCGTAGGTTTTCGTTTAACAACATGGCACTACATTCAGCTGTAAGTTGCACCCAGTACCGCGGGAAGTAGGAGTGCTGGGGGTGCTGCAACACCCCCTGTCCGAGGCCCTGTCTTATCACAGAAAACGATCATTTCTAAAAACTCCGGCCAAAGTGGAGATTTCTGAAAACGCCGGTTATGTGTTGTCGTGTCAACGGGGAGAAACGGGATTTTAGGTTCTGAAGCGTCACATTATGCACCAGGAAATGCTTAACGTCATGTGAGCGCCCGCTGTACCGTATTGGTCCGAATATAAACACAAACCCCATTGTAAGACGACCTATATTTGGAAAAAAGATTTGAAGACCAGATCCGTTTTTTATGAATAAATAAATTGTATTCATTGAAATAATATACGAAAATAAAAAGGCATCGAATAAAACACTGCATTGCCACTAAACAGTAGTGCAAATAGGCCGTACTGATGTGTACACCAAAGACTATTCCTGACACTCCTCTGCCCCGCTGTGTTCGCTCTGGCTGTGGTCGCTCCGAACTGTTTCGGCCCGTGGCAAAGCGAGTCATCCTCGCTGCTGTCCAAGGCATTTTGAGACGCAGCATTTATTTAATGCTCATATGACCTAGTGCTGAAAAAAGGTTATATGAAAAAGTGTGAGGGTAGCGGGGGTGCGCTAAACTTGTTCTGTGAGCAGCTGGATGTGAACGATCGATTTTCAACTGTCCGCGCATGCACTGGTGTAATTGAGCTGCGCTGCTATACATCTTTTTTTATCAATGTAACGAGTTGCGAGTCTAGTGCAGGCTGAATTTTTTTTTTTCCCTGCACCCCCTGCTGAGAATACGTTCTCGCTGCAATGGTTGGACCAGATGTTATAAACATTAAACGGTCACATAAATCATTACTATTTTTAGAAAATGTATGTTTGTTTCATATAATTGTATTGGAAGTCCTGGTTTTCACTAGGGTTGCCGCGGTGTGGACATTTTCACACCGAGTAATACACTCGTCTCCACACCGGTATTACCGAGTATAAACGGTATAAACTTTGAAACTAGGTCAACCGCCACACAAGCATCGGTTTTTAGACCCTTCTCGTCCTTCAGTTGCCGCCAACGTTCGAAAGCAGCGCCTAGGATTATTCTTGATTTCAGTTTTTCTCTTTCAGCGTTTTTATTATCAATTACTCTCTGAAAAAGAGTTTTCCTTCTCTTTGCTGGTGGTGGTGGTGGTGGTGGTGGGGATGGTGGCGTCTTGTCTGCCATGGAAATTGTCTTCTACTGCTAGGTCCAAATGTGGATTAACTAGTTCCAGTAGCTACCGCAGGATAACAACAAACAGGAGCTTGCTCTGGGTCACGAGCTCTGGGTCACGAGTACTGCACGAAGGGGTCGCGCGCGGGGCGCGGGGGAGGGGGAGTGCAGTACGACCGTTTGATTGACGTACTTACTGTCCAATGCAACTCGGTGGCAATGGAAATGATTGGCTGGAGTTTTTCGAGCCCTGCCCGTTCCACAGATGATTGACTTGTTTAATTTTCATGTCAGTACTTCTAACTCAGTGGCTGTAAGCGGGTTATGATAAGGATTTCAAGTAATTTTGCAAAAATGGCCAAAAAAGCAAATCACCTATACAACCTTTAAACGCCAATGTTTTCCCAAATCTGTCTGGAATCTGGATAACACTTCTCTAGAGTGAATCTGTAGAAAATACCAAAAGTATGATTCTTTTTCAATTATACCATTGGACAACCTTTTTTAGTCCAACAAATAACCTTTTATTAAAGTTTGTGCTGTATAGAACCATTAATTATATGGTTATATGAAAAAACAATTAAGGTTATTTGGGATGAGGCCATAGGAGAACCTTTTTGAGTTCCACAAAATGGGTGTTCTTTGAACAACCAACCACATCATACAGTGACGGTATGGGGAAGCAAATAACAATATGAGCAATAATGCTGAAACCTAAGAATGTTGCAATATTCAAACTCGTTTTCTTCCCCTCCCTCATCGCTTCCGGTTTGTATGATGTAGATAACCAAAAAATCTGAGGGAGGATGTGAAAATAGGGATGCTAGTGGGTGTGTTAAGAAAGTTATGTCCGAGGTCAAGAGGTCAAGTTGTGTGTGTTTCTGGAGGTGGGCTCAGAGCAGTTCAGTTCTGTATAAATTCTTGATGAGAAGTAGGTTAAAGCCCAGCGCTGTAAACTTGGACCAGTTTAAGAGCAACTCTTGGGAAGAATTAAGCAAAGATAATGGCCCACACAAACCGTGAGTAGCATTCTAACATTGGTTTTCATCCCACGTTTTCCTCGCCTGTCCTTTGAATCAATTATTCTCTCTCTCTCTCTCTCTCTCTCTCTCTCTCTCTCTCTCTCTCTCTCTCTCTCTCTCTCCTTTTTCTTCTTCTCTCTTTCTCTCTCTCTCTCTCTCTCTCTCTCTCTCTCTCTCTCTCTCTCTCTCTCTCTCTCTCTCTCTCTCTCTCTCTCTCTCTCTCTCTCTCCTTTTCTTCTTCTCTCTTTCTCTCCCTCTCAAATATCTTTTTGCATCTGCAAATCTCTTTCCTCTCTCCCTTTTCCACTTCCTTCCTCTTACTGTCTGTCTCTGGTGTTTCTACACCTTATAAGGATATCAAGATGTCTTTTGCGATTACAGTAGGAATGAGAAATGTGCTGCGTCTAACTCTGCACTATAGTGTGATATGACCAATCCACATTTCATAAACTAATAGACCTACTACAGCAGATCTGAGGCACTGGGCCTCCACATAAAGAATTCATCAGGACAGTCATCCCACTGATGCCAAACAACACGTAGCTGCGTTTAACTTCCTAACATCCTGTCTCTGATTTTCATTTTAAGGTTTAATTGCTGGTGTTGATCTGAGAAGCCAGGAAAACAACCGGGCACACCGAACTGAGGAGATTGATAGGAAGCGTTTGATTGTTCGGCGGGGACAAGCCTTCTCCCTGACGGTGCACCTCTCCGACCCGCTGCAGTCCGGCCATGAGCTGGCCCTGGTCTTAAAGCAGGGTAAGCAACTCAAGGCCTCAATGCAGAGATGGTCACATATAATAGAGCTACGTGAATTGAAGAGTCTCACTTCTTGCTGCTCTATTCCTTTAACATTTTGAAATATTTATTGGACCAACTGTTTTTCAAAAGGGTTGCACAACTTCAACAACCTCCGCACAGCACACGTGCACAAACAAACGGAACATCCATATACATCTATCTAACCCTGTACTTGACCTTTCACACGTCATTTCACTTCTGCAGCACATCCCCATTACCCAGAAGCACGTATTTAATGGGGGTTCATATCAACTTTGTGTGTGTGTGTGTGTGTGTGTGTGTGTGTGTGTGTGTGTGTGTGTGTGTGTGTGTGTGTGTGTGTGTGTGTGTGTGTGTGTGTGTGTGTGTGTGCGAAGATGCCGTGTACTTCCCTGATGAGAGTCTGTTCAAGGAATACATTATGAACGAGAATGGTCGCATTTTCACTGGGAGTGCGGATTGGATGAGTGGGTTGCAATGGAATTTCGGACAGGTAACACAGAAACCCCCCACACACACACACACACACACACACACACACACACACACACACACACACACACACACACACACACACACACACACACACACACACACACACACACACACACACACACACAGTTGGATAATTCCTATATTGTGACTATTATGATACAGTATCAAAATCAGTCATTTCTAAATTGTATGACACTCCCAACATTTGCTGTCCCTTTGTGACATTCTCAGTTTGAAGACAATGTGATGGACATCTGCTTTGAGATCCTTGACCGCTTTAAGCCAGCGAGGTCAGACCCCCCAAACGACATGCTTCAGCGATGGGACCCTGTCTACATCAGCAGGACAGTCGTTGCCATGGTAGGAGATATACACCCACTTCCACCATTAGTTATTTTTATGTGTGTGTTGCATCAGGACAACTGAGCCAAACGCAGAACCAGATCACAGAGCTGGTTTTATACGGATGTGCATGGCCAAAATAGTAGTTACTAAAATCTATTTTATCCTGAAGGAAACCATTTTGCCGGCATCTGATATGCAGTGCACAGAGGGGAAATATGTAATCTCCAAACATTCAGTGGCGTTTCGGTGTCATTTCAGTGGTGTTCGGAAGCGTTGAGAAGGGTCCAGCTGCAGGCTTGGGCGTTCCCGTCATGACACAAAAACGCCCATCGGGCGTTCCCGTCATGACACAAAAACGCCCATCAGGCGTTCCTGTAGCGTTTCATCGATCAATCAAGAAGAGGTGAGTGAGTTTCGCAAGGCATGCTGGGTATGCTACCCTTCCTTTTTTGGCGGTTTTACCTCGTAGTAACTTTCCAGAAAAACGAAAGGGTTATGTTGAGAGATTATGTCAGTAAGTATGATATTGTTTATTTGACAACATTGGCTGTGAAGTATTCTCATTTAAATCACTGATTTAGCTGTGGAATCGTTGTATCCGAATTCGAATCCGATATAAATACTCGTGACAAGCATGGTTCGGTAGCAGCGAATGCTATGCTATCGTCCATAAACGTTGCATACTATTCAGAAATCAGCAACGTTTAAGACGGTTTGTAGGTAGAGGGTATAGTTTGCAGCGAAGGCTTTGCCGATTATTTTACTGTGAGGTTAACATTACTAAAGTACATTGTTAAGTTGGATGTTAAGGTGTCAGCTGGCATGGTAAAAGGCATGAAATCGCGGCCACTCTGCTTCGTTGTGGTGACACACGCATCGGATTAAACTGCATGTAAACGTACTAGTACGACTAAACTAACTAGTATGTTTACATGCATGGCATATCAGAGAATTCTGTCAGTTCGGTCGCGGCGTAACGAATGAATAAAGATCGTTAGCACTCTGAAAAACAGATGACAGATGTGCCCTTAGTTACTACTTTATTACGTCTTTATTTCGTTGATGACCAACGTTTAGGAAAACATGTACTTTTAATTCACCCTTGGGTGAAATCGAAGCGTAGTGTGTACTGAATGCGTGTTGATGATGATGCATATGAATTGCAACTTACACGTCTTCCAAACCTTTTCAGTACCCTGGCACATGCTTTCTCCAATGGACCATGGAAGGGACTTTACTTGGCTGACGAGGTAAAACGTGTGGCTGGCGCACGATTCATTGCATCTCGTAGAGTAGCATTCACTGGTAGACAGGCAGGCCTCTAGATTGTTTATTATGATTTAATGAAGTGTTCCTATGTGACGCTAATGGGCTCTGGTTGCTGCTAAATGCTTGTTGAAAGTGCATTGTGCACTTTTTGTATGTAGCTACAAAATTAGGGTGGATATCACTTTATAGTTTATAGGCATTATATACTAATAAGAATCATTGACAAATCACATTCCCCTTTTACCACCACAGGACGCACCTCACCAGTATCAGAGCAACAGCTGTGGGGTGTTTATGCATTATTTTCAGAAATGATGACTAGTTTGTAGGGCTGTAACGATACGCGTATCAAACCGAAGATCGCGATACTCAAAGCCACAAACCTGTCTCGCGGTGTGAGAAGGCAGAAGCGCGATACGCCGTTTCTAACTCTGCGGTCAAATTGTCCGATTGAAATTTGCTAATAATTTGTCTAAATAATAGTCTGCTGACAGCACCACCTCCTATCGATGCCGTAAGTATGCGACTGCAATCCTCCGTGGCTATGGAGGATCGCATTTCTCCACAGCCGTCGAAGTGCTCATATGCGATATGAACGACATTTATCCAGAGGGGGCCTGTGTGATCCTGTCTCTAGTGTTTTGTGTGATTTGACTGGCAGTTTTTCTGCTTATAGGTCGGAATGAAGCGGCCACCGATTATTGACAGGATGGGTACTTTATTCTACCGGACTCGTTCGCTTCTTCACTAGACACACGCGCTACCGCTCGCTCTCCTCGCTCGTCCACTCACTCGCTGACGTCACTCACACACGCATACGCACATTGCCATTCTGGCGCACACACATGCTACTCGTAACGCCTCGTTATTGCGACGTTCATGACATTCAGGTTTTTCTCCATCTATTGAAAGTTAGGCTATTAAACATGTTGCATTCTATACCGCCTGATTATGTCATTATTTAAGCTACATAGCCTAATAAGAAGTGCTAATAAGGATATTTGACTAAACCAACCAAACAGTTGAAAAAAGCATCCTCCCACACGTTATTTCTTTATTCATTTAGCTATACTTTAATAGTCTTCTTTCTGTTCAAATCTGTTCAGTGTTCCAAATTATTTGTTATTAAATGTTACATTAAGTTAATTGGTAGATAAGTGTTTAAATAAAATGCTTTTTAAATTTCAAAAAATCGTGGGATGTAACGAACCGTGGGTCAAAAATCGTGATACAAACCGAATCGTGAGTTTGTGTATCGTTACAGCCCTACTAGTTTGCAAAACAACTAACTCATTTGTATGTTAATTTCAGTACGCAATGTATTCTACCCTCAAAAGCAATATGATTTCAGTGAGGTGAGTTCTTTCAAATCTCAATCAGATGTGTAGCATGAAATATAAGGCTTTTAATAATTTAGTCATCCTTACTGGAGGCTACAATTAACATGCATCATAGGTCATACACATTACTTTGTCTTCAGGTACTGCACTTACGGGAGGAGATGGCTACATCTTCACAATAATTTACACTGCCATAGTACACTGCTAAACAGTACTGTAACATGGATTTGTATTAGGCTATGAAGTCATTTAAAGCATAACTTTACTTTTCAGGGGGACATGCTCTCTATCAGGAGGTGGTGGTTGGACTGCTGTTGGAGACCTTTATGCTTGAAAGGTTCATATACTGTGTCCATGTTGCTATTTACTTATTTTTGGTGCTCACGAAGATCGTAGCCAATACACTTGTCTCTCTGTCTCTAGCCCTGCAGAACTAGCTGGCTCCTTCTCACCCTCTCCATCTCCCCATCTCAGTCACACCTTCCAATCACTAAGCAGTGAAAGGTATTACATACCATGTCAATACTTTTCTATTTACGTATATTCTCTCTTGCTCTTTCTCAGACTTTTGTTTAATGGTGTGGGTAGTGTTGATCTGGGCTTGTGTGATTGAATTGAAGGTTGATTATAATCCCTGTTTCTCTCCCTTTCTCTCGCTCTCCTTCACTCTTTTTCGACTCTCTCGCTCTCTCTAGCCCTGCAGGACTAGCTGGCACACCAAGCTCCCCCTCTCCATCTCCCCATCTCAGCCACACGCTCCAATCTGGCACAACAGAGGACAGGCCATTCTTACCACCCAAAGTCCTTCAGCAAATTGTACAAGAGACGCTGAGACTGGACATGGCGATGCTTGGCGTGTTCAACAGGGTTTCAAACACATTCCGAGAACTAATTAAGCCTCTCCATCCTTCAATATATAAATGACAGTTTGGCAGGGGACATTAAAGAGCCCATGCCATTAAAATCCCATTTTTCCTATTGTTTGTTCAGTAACATAGGTCTGAATATTTTTGTGAGCTGTGGTAAGTTTGAAATCTATGCAGTTTGTCTGCTGAATGCAATAGGCAATGAAAGGAAAAAGGCAGAAGAAATGAGCCGATCTGGATAAGGTGACACTGTGACGTAGCGTTGTCAAATGTTATTCATGGCCCTGCCCACTTGGTTGGTTCGTAACCGCCCACAGAGAGTCGCGATTGAGCTAGTGCTATGTAGTTCGCTGCGTAGTAACAGGCTAGTAACAGAATTTTGATTGAAATGGCAGAACGACATCGAACCTGTGTGTTATGCCAAGGCAAAACTTCCACATTGCATCTCCTGCCAAAGACAGAGGAATTAAGGGAGACATGGTTGCAATTTATTTTTTGAGAAATTCCGGAAAACTATGGAACCAGATTGGTGCTGTGTTCGGCGCATTTCAGAGACGATGACTTTGTCAACTTCGGGGAGTACATCAGTGGGTTTGCATCAAAGTTGGTTTTGAAACCTGGAGTTGTGCCATCACGGAGATTGCCCACTTCTCCAACAGCCGTAAGTAATTTTATCTACACAATGAAATCCTATTTAAAAAGCTATTTGTAACTACATGATCTATAGGCCCATCTTGGACGGTGCTATGCCGTAATTCCGACGCCTCATTGTTCCGACGTCTCAATGGCCCGAAATATTTCCCATTAGATCGACATGCCACTATGCCAACGGTTCAATGTTCCGAAAACAGAACCCATTGGTCCGACGGCCTAATGCGCCTCCTTTTTGAAAAGTCGGACAAACTGACCTTCGGACCAATGGGTTCTGTTTTCGGAACATTGAACCGTCGGCATAGTGTCATGTCGATCTAATGGGAAATATTTCGGACCATTGAGACGTCGGAACAATGAGGTGTCGGAATTACGGGCAGGCCCCTCTTGGACAACGCTTGCATGAACAGTCAAAGTAGCACGTGCAGCTAGCGCTAACTTCATTCCATGGTAGCCGCCTAGTTATAATGATATGGTTCACACAACGTTTCGACTAGCAGCTATACGGTCGAAAGGTTGTGTATCTAATACAATCACAGGAAGCAGAAGCGACAGTGTGCGGTTATACTTTTTCTTAGTATCTGACGGACTCTTTACCCTGCACCTGTACAGAGATGGATGTGCTTGCACTCTCTACTACTATCAGCGAGTTATAGCCATTAGGGATTTTCTGCCCAGACACGGTATCAAAATTAGTATTTATGTGTATCATTTCTGCATATTTTTCTTCATCTCAGCACAACCGTCTTGTAGTTATGTATACCAAACTAATCTGGCAGCGGATAATTTGCCTGTAGATGAGGATAACTTGTAGGCTAGTCTACTGCTCAGATAAGTTAGTTATTTTATTACAGTGTAAGTTAACATCGATGTACAATTTTCCAGGACTTTATTCATTTGGCTTCAGGACATGATTTAGCTTTATGTATTACTTAGTGACTAATTGTCTCTTGTGTGTATCATGTCATTTAGAGCACCCCAGGGACATCCAGAACATCCAACAACCATACATCTTGCCAAACAGACCCACCTAGTCTGTCATTCAGGGGCACACAGCTTTCTGTTGGTACTTTCAGCAATCATGTGAGAAGCAGAGGTTTGTGATTTTATTCATTTTTCAACTGCTCATGTGCCAAGTAACTTCTGTTCTGATCATGCAGTGTTGATAATGGTGGCTAAACCAAGTAAACTCAGTTCATCCACATGTCATATTTTTATACTATAGGGTTTGCATAAATCAAAATAGTTCATCCACCTTCTAGTAGATTTTTTGAACTTATTAAAACTTCAAATGTTTGCTACAGTCTGTGTACTATAGTTATCAGCACAACTTGCCAGCCATAGTATATACACAATATTACTCTACTCATTGTATAACTCTGCACACCAGAGGTAATCTATAGCTTACTGGATGGCTTCTGTTGTTATTCTTTCGTAAATGGTGTAACAAAACAGTAATATTCATTAATATTCCTTAGGCACACAAACTATATCCTGCTCTGTAAGTGTGAGTACAACTACAGATGATGCACCTTGGGGACCCTCGACCTCTACGCCAATCAAGCCAACGCCAGCTAAAAGACCTCGGCTAGCTGAAGGGGAGGAAGATAACTGGGAAGACTCCACAGTGATCGCTGAACCACATGACTCCACATATGATCCTGCTCAATCCATGACAGATGTGTCAGAATCCTCACAGATATTGTGAGTGCATTGGCTTATTATTTCCATACAAAGGGATGACAACATATGACTTCACATATCAAACTAACGGCACCATTTTCTCTTCCATTATTTATCTTCCACAGCACCGCCACTACACCTGGCTACACCGATTCCAAGTACATCGTTAGCGCGAGATGCCTACTTGAGCTTTTTGAAAAGTGTCCCATTTGCAAACGGCCATCTGAAGTAACACCATGCAGACGTGGTACATTCTTGGCCGTTTACCAGAAATGTCCTCACTGCGGGTTTTACAGAGAGTGGAAAAGTCAGCCTGTCATTGGGAGCTGCCCCATCATCAACCTCCAACTGTCTGCTGCCATATATTTCACGGGCACTTCATTTTTCCAGTTGCAAAAGGTATTGAATCATACCTTAGAGAGCACTCACCACACCATCATATTTCTCTAAATTTGTACTAAAATATTGTTGTTAACAGTACATTGTCTCAGCCCTTGTTGTTCAAAGATGAATGAATGAAAGAATTAATCATGCCTGGTGTTAATGTCTTTGATCTATTGTTATCCAAACCTCATATGTTGCTGTGAATTTTACTGAGAACGTATGCATTGATCTGTAGGTATTCAAAGCCATGCACCTGAAATCAATTGGATATACCACATTCAGAAGGCATGCACGGACTTATTTGGAGCCAGCAGTGATCCACAAATGGCATCAGTTTCAGGAAGAAGAATTGCAGTTTCTGAGCCAGAGAAAGGTTAAAATTGGCGGAGATATGAGGGCAGACTCACCAGGTAAACTTCCTCAATTAATTTCAATACATTCAGTATTACTACTATGAAGTTCCACACAAAATAGCACGCTCATAAACATGTTCAAAAGCAGTGTGCTCATGACATCATTTTAATATTTGTAGGTCATTGCGCAAAGTATGGCAGCTATTCCTTGATTAACCTGGAGAACAACAACATTATTGACACACAACTTGTCCAGGTGAGTAGTTCCACATATGTCAATTGAACTGTTATTCATGCCACACAACACATAGCACTCATTGCTCTCTTTGTCACACAGACACACAAACAGACTATTTTTTCAGCAATGCTCTCTCACTTACTGAAACACTCACTAGCTCTTTGTATCTCTCTCTTTGACTTCCCCTCTCACCCTCTCTCACACACACACAAACAAACCCTACTCTTTTATCAGACGCTGAACGTTTGAAAATGAATTTTGTTGACCAACCATATTGTCTCGCTAAATGGATTTCTAGTTTACAAATGAATCTATCTTGTGTCATTATTGGCGTGCATTATTATTAGAACTATGTCATTGTGTGGTTTCATCACATAATACTTGTCTCTTTTTGTTCCATGACAAGAGCAATGAGGTTGGAGGTAGTCACAATATGGAGAAGGAGGGTCTGAAAAGAAGCCTTGAACTTCTGGAGTCGAAGGGTGTGGCAGTGGACTACATTGTCACTGACCGCCATCCCCAGATACAAAAGTTTCTTCGGGATCGCAATGTGAAGCACTTCTATGACGTCCGGCACCTTGCAAAGGGTAATACTTGTCTTTGGATTCAAGATATAATTATGCAAGATAATGTAAATCCAATGTCACATAATGTTTATCCAATGTCACATGGGCTTGCAGCGTGGTTATTGAATCCTTTTCGCCCAGAGGTCCGTTGGGTATGCTAACCACTGTTCCAACATGCCCACGTATGGAGTTATATAACTTCTTCTTCATCAGATTGATTTTGACAGATTGATTTTGTTTTTGTTTGTTCATTAGGTCTGTCTAAGAAATTGGACAAGGTGTCGAAAGAGAAGGACTGTGACATTGTGAAGAGGTGGCGGCGTGGCATCAGCAACCACGTCTACTGGGCAGCAACATCATCATCCACCGGGGCTGAAAAGGTGGCTAAATGGACCTCATTGATAAACCACATTCAGAACATACACAGCCACGACAACCCAGCTTTCCCCAAATGCCTCCACCCTGTTCGCCGAACAAGAGATCCTAAAAAGTGGTTTCAGCCAGGTGTGTAAACCTCCATTGAATGTAATGTTGATTGACTATCTTGCTTGTGTTTCTCTAAAAATAATATATATATATATATATATCTTTCTTTAGGCACCAAAGCCCTCTATAAAGTGGAAAAAATCCTTACCAGCAAGAGGGTCCTGACTGACGTGGAAAAGCTGAGCTCAAAGTACCAGACCTCAACACTGGAAGCCTTCCACAGTGTTATTTTGCGTTTCACACCAAAAAATGTGGTTTTCCCTTTCATTGGGATGTTGTGCAGGTATGTTCACATTTGCTGACCAGCAACATATATTTTTCTTACACTAGAATAATACAGACCTAAAGATATGTGTAGATATCTTTGCTGTGGTGACTATGTAGTTGTTGTTTGATACTGCAACCAGTGTTCTCCTATGACAGTTTTATTACCACACCCTATTTTCTCCTTCAGACTGTACCTGGCAGCCATGCATTTTAATGAGAATGCTGGCCGTTGCCAAGCCAAGACAAACTCAGGAAGACTGAGGTACAAACTCAGTTTCCCAAAAGCAAAAAAAGGAGCGGCTACGGTGAAAGCAGTAAAAACACAACGAACATACTGTAAGTTGTAAGAAAATATTTATTGATGTATAAAACACTTTGTACATTGTTACATGTAGAGTTTACCTACATTGTATTTCTTTTAGGCTATACCCTCAGCCTGATGCATCTCCTCTTTGAAGAGGTAGTCCCTAACCCCCTGCCCTACTTGGAGGAATGTCAGCAGATTCCTGTGCCCAGTTCCCTATCGTCCCAACACGAACGTCCACCCTTAAAAGACGCTATTGCGGCCCATGTATCTCGGTTTAGAGTGGAGGAGGTTTAAATCCAACATATTGGCCTTCCGCATCAGGGAACTC
This sequence comes from Gadus morhua, assembly GCF_902167405.1. Classification (NCBI taxonomy): domain Eukaryota; kingdom Metazoa; phylum Chordata; class Actinopteri; order Gadiformes; family Gadidae; genus Gadus; species Gadus morhua. The sequence goes on along the minus strand of NC_044056.1, from coordinate 16,972,188 downwards.
CCCGCGTACGTGTTGGACCACACAAGAGGGGATGACAACACGTATCTTCCTGCCAAGATATCCCCAGCACCAGCTGACAAACGACCTGTAGGCCAAGTACCTGCAACGGCTGTCAAAAAGCAGAGGACATTGTTGTTTATGTATATATGGCCAAGGCTGAACTGTACATAGTGTGTGAGTTTTGTTTTGTCACGTGTAAATAGAATAAAAAATGATCATTATTTGTATTGTTATTATGTGTAGGTACAGCTCCATCACTTTGACTTTCACTATACAAAATAGTGTATGAGATTGGTAGACATGTTTGAATATGCTGATGTGCCGTAGTATAGACATTTTTTCATCTCACTTACTCATTGCCTCTAACTTGCAAGTTCCCATAATCACGTTGATAAATGTTCTGGGCATTTTGCTGGGAATATCTATTGAGACAAACAGGATCTAGTCCTGGGTGGAGGGTCATGCATAATAATGGTGGATCCTCATCTTCCATTATTCTTACAACCTGTGCAATCAGATATGTTTGATTAATATAATCTGATTTTACTGACAGTGTATAACCAAAATGAAATCCATATCACCCATCGGTGCACCGTCTTACTGATGTCTCCCTGCAGCATACATTCTCCTCCTCTTTCTGCATTGTAGAGCAATTCCCACAGGTACACTTGAAGCAAAAAGGTAGGCAATGTGTTTGGCAGCCATCAATAATGAAACACAAATTAGGCTATAGGCCTACCTATTATAAAAAAATAATCAGTCTGATTGTATGACTATGAAGATGCTGTAGGTCTGCAAATGACTAAATCGGCCTACAACAGATCTTTCAATGCCAACATAAAAAAGAATTATGATTATCCTAAGCCTAGGCCTATTTGCATAACCTGGTTGCTCTGTTAGAATGTATCAATAAAGCAATCACTAACAAGCTATTTGATTGATAGGGCTATATGCAGGTGAGTAGGCCTAGTGGTTTAATAACAAGCACAAATTGGCTTATCACAGCATGTCGTGATCCACGGATGTCGTCGACCACTTGTGGTATGTATTTTCTCATCACGTCGTGACGACGTGATGATTAGAAAGGACATACCAAAAGTGTTAGAACAGCCTGATTCCGGGAAAGTTGAGTACATGGGCCTATTGTAGGCCTACTATATTAGACGTAGCCTAAATGTGGATAATACCCTGTGATTTTGGAATATTACAAAATGCATTGGGTTCATAAACGATTTGGAAGTGCATAAACTATTTCGGAAATAATAGAGGTGGGAATAGGCCGACGCTCCGTTTATTGGCGTATAGCCACAACTAAGCCCTAAATGTCAGTTAAGTTAGCTCACATTACCATTCTGAAACGTCCGTCATTGTACGTGTTTGTGGTTGTTCTTGGTCTTCTCCTTCAGTCTCATCTTCCGACTCTGGATCAAACACGTAGGGCAAAATTCCTGACATCGTTTTAGGCTTGCTGTGCCTCGGTAAGCAGATGGACAGCTGCTTTGTCGTCCGATCAGAGCAAAGCGAAATTTAAATATTGAATATTCATGAAAACAGACGTCCAATCAGAGCAAAGCTCATTAATAGATAGATATTCATGAGAAAACCAGCCGTCTTCTCTACCAGGCTTTTCGGTCATTCTAGAATAGCTTGAAATAAGCTATCCTAGGCATTTCCAACACAAACAAGGTTACAAACTCGATCAAAGGATATCAACGATTATAAAAAAAGGAATGAAATGGGTGTGGCATGGGATCTTTAAACAACTATATCAAACATCTCACTTATACCTAATACCCTACCTATACTAACCCAGAAGATAATGAGCATGAGATCATGGAGCCTCCCTGTAATGATCGTGTTGCATCAAGTTTGATGCAAAGTTTGGGCCGAGATCCGACACATAAATGTAAGTTAACATTCTGTAGGCCTAGCTGGCTAACGTACCCGTATTACGAGATCGAAGAAGAAGGGGGCGCTAACGTCAGTTCTTTGCTGGCCATACTACTAGATCGACGAAGAAGAACGGGGCGTTCCAGCCTGCGTAAACGAGAACGCCCACCACACGAGAACGCCGGGGGGGGCGTTTTAGTCTGCGTGAACGGGAACGCCCACGACACGGGAACGCCCATTTGTGTCTGCAGTCGGATGATATTGGAAGCGTTCGGAGGCGTTGTTCGAATAGCTGTAGAACGAACTACATTAACGGTCAAGAAGTAGAAACTGAAAAGAAATAGAAATAGTATGTACTTAGTATTCGGATGCACCCCTAGTGACAACAACTGATCAGGCGGGCTGGCTCTGTGGTCGGCATGAAGCTGGACCCACTGGTGACGGTGGCAGAGAGGAGGACACTGGACAAACTGCTGGACATTATTGACAATGCCAGCCACCCCTTGCACACCGTCATCAGCAACCAGAGGAGCCTGTCCAGTGGAAGGCTGCTCCTTCCCAAGGTTAGGACTAACAGACATAAAAACTCCTTTGTCCCTCATGCCATCACACTATACAACTCCTCACTCGAAGGGAAGTAGGAGGAAATAGAATAGAAATAATAGAGTAAAGAGGAGAGATATAACCTATTCCACTGCTTAATTCGAACTGCTAATTTATTTAATTTAACTGTCAGCCACCCCTTGCTCACCGTCATTTCATTTTATTTATCCACTATATGATATGATATTTATCCACAATGCCGTATGTGTTTGTATGTATATATATGTGTATGTATGTGTATATATACATGTATTTGTGTATATGTATATGTGTGTGTAGTGTATGTGTATATGTATATATGTTTATTTATGTTTACATTTTTTTTATTTATTTTTTTATTTATTTATATATATTTATGTTTTTGTCTACTTTTTATAGTTAGTTAGTTAAGAGTTTATTTTTTATCTTATATTATTATTATTGTTATTATAATTATTGCTACTGTTTACTTTTTGTTTTACTTTTTATAGTTATCTAAGAGTTTATTGTTTATCTTATATTGCATGTAATTTAATATTGTGTTGTGTTTCTTTCTCTAAACTACTGGACAATCAATTTCCTTGAGGGAGTCATCCCAAAAGGATCAATAAAACCTAATCTAACCTAATCTAATCTAATCTAGTGTCCATAGCAGTTGTAATATACGCCATTTCAAAACTGTCCACTAGGGGGCGCAACGAAATTGAGCAAAATAGCAAATCGCATGATATGTGTTTAGATCAGATTAGAAAAACTTTATTTATCCCAAGATGGGCAATTTCGTTCACAGTTTCCAGTCTCACATAATAAATTACTTAATAAATACAATAAATAGCAATAGGAGGTAGACAAAAACATATATCAAAGCTTAAGCTTATGTGTGAAGTTTAAGCTAAAATATCTCCATATTCCCACCGTGGATTTTTGAAATCGTGGTATCATTGGGAAGCTGGGGGGGTCTAGTATCCATATCTGGTGAAATATCTAACGCCATTAAGCTGAACCCCCCCTCACCAGTACCCCTCACCCCCCCTCACCAGTACCCCTCACCCCCCCTCACCAGTACCCCTCATCCCCCCTCACCAGTACCCCTCATCCCCCCTCACCAGTACCCCTCACCCCCCCTCACCAGTACCCCTCATCCCCCCTCACCAGTACCCCTCATCCCCCCTCACCAGACAGACAGACAGGCTGGTGTGACAGACAGACAACCCTATGGCGAGGTGTGTGTGGACCCTCTGCTCCCGCGTTACCTTGGTTATGTACTTCTTGGCTTCGTACTTATTACTCCTCTTCAAACACACCTCCACAAAGGTTTAGGAGGAAGAGGAGAGAGACGTATTACTCGTATCAGGGACGTATCAGGTGCTAAGTGTTTGTGAGGCCACGTGGGCGCAGATAGGTATGCATGGGATTGGGTCAGCATTGAGAGCACATGTTACCATGGCAACGTTTAATGACAAAGATGTTGCTGACACTCCGGTTTGGAAGTTCTCTTTTTTTTTTTTTTTTTTTTTTTGTAAATGCAATGAAAACAGCTACAGCAATTTATTGATATTAGAAAATATAAATTTTACTTTGAACACTTATAAAGCATGTATTTAATAATAGGTGAATATTGGCCTACACGTACTTATCATAAATCAGAGCCGTTTGAGAGCCAAAAGAGCCGGCTCTTGTTGGTGAGCTGATCCAAAAGAGCCGGCTCTTGTTGGTGAGCTGATCGAAATGATCCTGCTCACCAAAAAAAGCGTTGTCTTGTTTACCTACCTAATTTCCGAATTTCCCTTTGGTCTCTGCGGTAAACGTCATAACGCTTTGAACTGTGGGTTATTCCCTTAGATTAAGTCTGCACTGATGCGGGTCCGTGAGCCTTTGAGTCCGGACATTGGGATTGGGCCATACACACACACACACACCAAGGTCATTACACACACACACACACACACACACACACACACACACACACACACACACACACACACACACACACACACACACACACACACACACACACACACACACACACACACACACACACACCTCTTGTCCAACACTCTGAAGCCCCGGTAGAGGTGGCATGGTACTGGGGTCCAGACCCCAGCAGCGCCTCCATGGTCGTCTGGCAACACAGGAAGTGTCAAACCTACTCACCTGTAGCCCCGCCCCTACCGCACCTGTAGCCCGCCCCTATCGTAACTCAACTGTAGCCCTGGCACTAACTCACCTGAAGCCCCGCCCTGATCATAACTCACCTGTAGACCCGCCCCTATCATAACTCACCTGTAGCCCTGACCCTATCGTAACTCACCTGTAGCCCCGCCCCTAACTCACTTGTAGCCCTGCCACTAACTCACCTGCAGACCCGCCCCTAACTCACCTTTAGCCCCACACCTATCGTAACTGTCCTGCAGAGATAATCCCAGTAGTCCCGCCCCCTTTCATCATCCAGTTTTCTCTGGAAACGGATAAGATGCATTTCCTCCTGTGTGTTTATTTGTGGCTCCACCTGCCAATGGAGCTTCACACAGGGTATGTGTGAAGCGCCCAGTGCAGTAGTGTAGAGGTGCTTGTAGTTAGCGCATGCTGCATGCTGCTTTCTGCTTGCAACTTTCTGCTTTTAGCTACCGCCGCTGGCTAGCCTCCTCAGGGGTGAAAAGAGGAGCAGAGTGCGTAAGCCTCCTCCGCCAGTACACAGCCTCTCCACCACCAAGGCTTCTGCCGTGCCTCCTCGTGGCCACACATGGTAACTGGGTACCTTGCAGTCCCAGGCTAAACTGCAGGGGATCTCGGAGCAGCAGTGGGCCCCAGAGATGTGGTGTGCAGACCCACCATGCAGTGGATACGCCCTGACGCCCGTCAACCACTGCCACAGCTATGGGCAAATAGCCCCACTCTGTACGACTGCATAGAACGACAGCCCTGGTTGCGGCCGAGCTGAGCCGCTATATTATCAACATCGCTGCCCTGAGTAAAACCAGGCTCCTTGATGAGGGGTCTCTAACAGAAGAGGGCATGGGCTACGCTTTCTCCTGGAAAGGCTGTCCCCAAGTTGGATAACATCTGCACGGTGTGGGACTGGCCATTAAGAACACACTACTGCCAAAACTCACTGAAACACCTGTGGGCATCAGTGAGAGACTGATGACCCTCCGTATCCCCCTGGAGAAGAACCGCTATGCCACACTACTCAGCGTGTATGCTCCAACCCTAATTTCCGACAGTGAGCCTAAAGACTCCTTTTACCAAGCACTGGATGAGGCTCTCCACCGGGTCCCAAAGAACGATAAGATCCTCTTGCTTGGGGACTCCAACACTCGAGTTGGGCAGGACAGTGGTATATGGAAGGGAGCACTTGGCAGGCATGGGATTGGTCAGGCCAACTCAATTGGCATGAGGCTACTCACCCTCTGCTCTGAGCAACACCATCTTCCAGCAAAAGAACAAATTTAAAGCATCATGGATGCACCCACGTTCCAAACATTGGCACCTGATTGACTATATCATCGTGAGCCGTAGCGACATCAGGGATGTTCTTCTAACCCGGGCCATGAGAGTTGCAGAATGCTGGACATGATAATGACCAAAGTCCTCATGAAAGTGCGTCCCCCCATGCAGAAACGTGGTTCCAGTAGGAGGCGTTTAGACTGTGCCCGTCTGGAAGACACCATGAGTAGGAACGGGTTCCGTCGCTCCCTGGCTGAGAAACTAGGGGAGCTAGAACTCCTCTTGAGTGGTGAAAATGCCACAGAACAACAGTGGACCTCTGTTACTGCAGCCCTTCATGAAGCAGCAGCCCAAACGATTGGCTTTAAAAGCAAGAACCATCAAGACTGGTTTAATAACAACTCTGAGTCAATCCATAACCTGCCAAGCAACATGCACAAAGCACATCAGGAAACCCTAAATAAACCCTCATCCAGCACTACCAGAAAGCGATGGCAGAAAGCTTGACAGGAAGTGCAGAAAACTCTGCGGACCATGCAGAACGAGTGTTGGACGAAGGAGGCACAGGAAATTCAGTCATTCGCCGATAGAATGATATGCACAACTTCTACAACGCAGTGAAATCTATCTACGGCCCAAGAAGTCACTGCATCACTCCCCTGAGATCAGCAGATGGTCTTAAAGTTCTGAAAGACCAGGATAGCATCCTAGGGAGGTGGGCTGAGCATTTTAACACCCTGCTGAATCAGGATTCTGATGCAGACTACACTATCTTGAAGGAACTGCCTGAACTTCCCCCTATGGCCAACCTACAACCTTCCTGGAAGTTCTTTCAGTTGTCCGCACCCTGAAGAATAACAAGTCTCCCGGCTTTGACAATATCCCTGCAGAACTGCTTAAACAGGGAGGGTATCTGTGCACAAGAACATTACACAATTACATCACCAAGGTTTTGGCTGATGAAAACGTCCCACAACAATGGAGAGATGCCAGCATTGTCACCATATTTAAGAACAAAGGTGATAAGGCCATCGGTGGTAACCATAGGGGCATATCACTTCTTGCTGTGGCAGGCAAGGTCTGGCCAAGGTGATGCTTCGAAGGCTCATAAATAACATCACAGGGTCAATGCTACCCTGTGCTGGTTTAGAAAGAACAGGAGCACAGTCGACATGGTCTTCACAACTCGGCAACTCCAAGAAAAGTGCAGGGAGCAACATAAAGACCTGTTCATGGTTTTTGTCGACCTCTCCAAAGCCTTTGACACTGTAAAGAGAGATCTCTTGTGGGATGTCCTAATGCGGATTGGTTGCCCCATCAAGTTCGTCAACATCCTCTGTTAAAAAGCACCAATGCTTTTTAACATCTTGCTCTTGTGCGTCACCAAGCTTCTCCACAAGGGGATTGAAGAAAACAGTGGGGTGACAGTAGAGTATAGGCTGGATAGTAACCTCTTTAACATCAGGAGGCTGAAGGCAAAAACCAAACTGCATAGAGTAAGGATACTTGAGATTCAGTATGCAGATGATTGTGCTCTTGTATCTCACTCTCCACAAGGCCTCCAGTCTGTTCTAGACGCAGCAGTTAGGGCAAACAGCAGGATGGGGTTTGACCATCAACACAGCCAAAACAGAGGTAATCTGCCAATGGAGTACCAACATCCCACCCACACCCCCCGTCTTCACTGTAGCAGGGGAAAAACTGTCAGTTGTTGCACTGTCTATGCTGTTATCTGAAGACAACAGCATAAACAGTGAGGTCCAAAACAGATTAAATCAAGCATCAGCTGCGTATGGGAGACTCAACGCCAGGTTTTCCAGAACAAGAACCTTAATTTAAACACAATAAATCAGTCTACACCAAGCAATCTGCATCGCCACCCTCCTCTACAGCTGTAAAGCCTGGGTTACTTACAGCCGCCACATCAAGCCCCTGGAAAAGTTTAACATCCGCTGTCTGCAGCACATCCTAGGAATCACTTGGCGTGACCGAGTGCCGCACACTGAGTTCCTTGGGAGGACAGGCTGCAAAAGTATTGAGGCCACAATCACTCGGCACCAACTGCTTTGGCTGGGGCATGTCACAAGGATGCCCTACAACCGTCTGCCCCGCAGATTGTTATATGGCCAGCTACACCAAGGTTAGCGCTCTACTGGAGGTCCGAAGAAACGATTTAAAGACCAGATGAATGTGGCGCTTCAAAAGTGCAAAATAAAACCTGGAGACGAAACGTTTTCCCACTCACCTTTAGCCCCACACCTATCGTAACTGTCCTGCAGAGATAATCCCAGTAGTCCCGCCCCCTTTCATCATCCAGTTTTCTCTGGAAACGGATAAGATGCATTTCCTCCTGTGTGTTTATTTGTGGCTCCACCTGCCAATGGAGCTTCACACAGGGTATGTGTGAAGCGCCCAGTGCAGTAGTGTAGAGGTGCTTGTAGTTAGCGCATGCTGCATGCTGCTTTCTGCTTGCAACTTTCTGCTTTTAGCTACCGCCGCTGGCTAGCCTCCTCAGGGGTGAAAAGAGGAGCAGAGTGCGTAAGCCTCCTCCGCCAGTACACAGCCTCTCCACCACCAAGGCTTCTGCCGTGCCTCCTCGTGGCCACACATGGTAACTGGGTACCTTGCAGTCCCAGGCTAAACTGCAGGGGATCTCGGAGCAGCAGTGGGCCCCAGAGATGTGGTGTGCAGACCCACCATGCAGTGGATACGCCCTGACGCCCGTCAACCACTGCCACAGCTATGGGCAAATAGCCCCACTCTGTACGACTGCATAGAACGACAGCCCTGGTTGCGGCCGAGCTGAGCCGCTATATTATCGACATCGCTGCCCTGAGTAAAACCAGGCTCCTTGATGAGGGGTCTCTAACAGAAGAGGGCATGGGCTACGCTTTCTCCTGGAAAGGCTGTCCCCAAGTTGGATAACATCTGCATGGTGTGGGACTGGCCATTAAGAACACACTACTGCCAAAACTCACTGAAACACCTGTGGGCATCAGTGAGAGACTGATGACCCTCCGTATCCCCCTGGAGAAGAACCGCTATGCCACACTACTCAGCGTGTATGCTCCAACCCTAATTTCCGACAGTGAGCCTAAAGACTCCTTTTACCAAGCACTGGATGAGGCTCTCCACCGGGTCCCAAAGAACGATAAGATCCTCTTGCTTGGGGACTCCAACACTCGAGTTGGGCAGGACAGTGGTATATGGAAGGGAGTACTTGGCAGGCATGGGATTGGTCAGGCCAACTCAATTGGCATGAGGCTACTCACCCTCTGCTGAGCAACACCATCTTCCAGCAAAAGAACAAATTTAAAGCATCATGGATGCACCCACGTTCCAAACATTGGCACCTGATTGACTATATCATCGTGAGCCGTAGCGACATCAGGGATGTTCTTCTAACCCGGGCCATGAGAGTTGCAGAATGCTGGACATGATAATGACCAAAGTCCTCATGAAAGTGCGTCCCCCCATGCAGAAACGTGGTTCCAGTAGGAGGCGTTTAGACTGTGCCCGTCTGGAAGACACCATGAGTAGGAACGGGTTCCGTCGCTCCCTGGCTGAGAAACTAGGGGAGCTAGAACTCCTCTTGAGTGGTGAAAATGCCACAGAACAACAGTGGACCTCTGTTACTGCAGCCCTTCATGAAGCAGCAGCCCAAACGATTGGCTTTAAAAGCAAGAACCATCAAGACTGGTTTAATAACAACTCTGAGTCAATCCATAACCTGCCAAGCAACATGCACAAAGCACATCAGGAAACCCTAAATAAACCCTCATCCAGCACTACCAGAAAGCGATGGCAGAAAGCTTGACAGGAAGTGCAGAAAACTCTGCGGACAATGCAGAACGAGTGTTGGACGAAGGAGGCACAGGAAATTCAGTCATTCGCCGTAGAATGATATGCACAACTTCTACAACGCAGTGAAATCTATCTACGGCCCAAGAAGTCACTGCATCACTCCCCTGAGATCAGCAGATGGTCTTAAAGTTCTGAAAGACCAGGATAGCATCCTAGGGAGGTGGGCTGAGCATTTTAACACCCTGCTGAATCAGGATTCTGATGCAGACTACACTATCTTGAAGGAACTGCCTGAACTTCCCCCTATGGCCAACCTACAACCTTCCTGGAAGTTCTTTCAGTTGTCCGCACCCTGAAGAATAACAAGTCTCCCGGCTTTGACAATATCCCTGCAGAACTGCTTAAACAGGGAGGGTATCTGTGCACAAGAACATTACACAATTACATCACCAAGGTTTTGGCTGATGAAAACGTCCCACAACAATGGAGAGATGCCAGCATTGTCACCATATTTAAGAACAAAGGTGATAAGGCCATCGGTGGTAACCATAGGGGCATATCACTTCTTGCTGTGGCAGGCAAGGTCTGGCCAAGGTGATGCTTCGAAGGCTCATAAATAACATCACAGGGTCAATGCTACCCTGTGCTGGTTTAGAAAGAACAGGAGCACAGTCGACATGGTCTTCACAACTCGGCAACTCCAAGAAAAGTGCAGGGAGCAACATAAAGACCTGTTCATGGTTTTTGTCGACCTCTCCAAAGCCTTTGACACTGTAAAGAGAGATCTCTTGTGGGATTTCCTAATGCGGATTGGTTGCCCCATCAAGTTCGTCAACATCCTCTGTTAAAAAGCACCAATGCTTTTTAACATCTTGCTCTTGTGCGTCACCAAGCTTCTCCACAAGGGGATTGAAGAAAACAGTGGGGTGACAGTAGAGTATAGGCTGGATAGTAACCTCTTTAACATCAGGAGGCTGAAGGCAAAAACCAAACTGCATAGAGTAAGGATACTTGAGATTCAGTATGCAGATGATTGTGCTCTTGTATCTCACTCTCCACAAGGCCTCCAGTCTGTTCTAGACGCAGCAGTTAGGGCAAACAGCAGGATGGGGTTTGACCATCAACACAGCCAAAACAGAGGTAATCTGCCAATGGCGTACCAACATCCCACCCACACCCCCCGTCTTCACTGTAGCAGGGGAAAAACTGTCAGTTGTTGCACTGTCTATGCTGTTATCTGAAGACAACAGCATAAACAGTGAGGTCCAAAACAGATTAAATCAAGCATCAGCTGCGTATGGGAGACTCAACGCCAGGTTTTCCAGAACAAGAACCTTAATTTAAACACAATAAATCAGTCTACACCAAGCAATCTGCATCGCCACCCTCCTCTACAGCTGTAAAGCCTGGGTTACTTACAGCCGCCACATCAAGCCCCTGGAAAAGTTTAACATCCGCTGTCTGCAGCACATCCTAGGAATCACTTGGCGTGACCGAGTGCCGCACACTGAGTTCCTTGGGAGGACAGGCTGCAAAAGTATTGAGGCCACAATCACTCGGCACCAACTGCTTTGGCTGGGGCATGTCACAAGGATGCCCTACAACCGTCTGCCCCGCAGATTGTTATATGGCCAGCTACACCAAGGTTAGCGCTCTACTGGAGGTCCGAAGAAACGATTTAAAGACCAGATGAATGTGGCGCTTCAAAAGTGCAAAATAAAACCTGGAGACCTGGAGAATTTGGCTGCTGACCGCAACACATGGCGGCAGCTGTGTCTAGATGGGACCAATACACTGGAGGAAGAAAGGACTGCCAGAAGACATTAAAGAAGGCTCAGGAGAAACACACCCACACCTATGACTGCCAGCAACACCAATACCGTGTATACATGCCCCAGCTGCAACAGAGCCTGTGGATCCAGGATTGGGCTATTTAGCCATCAGAGAACTCACCGGTAAAAGACAAAGATGGATGTCATCATCGGACAACTGCTGCTGTGTAGTGTGGCTGCCCATAAAATATATTAGGATCCTGAGACTCCTCCATGACAACAAGTCAGCAGCAGTCCTCTGCAATGGCTCTGAGACTGAACCTTTAAGGTTGAAACTGGAGTCTGCATTATTTCCCCCGCCCTCTTCACAGTCTTTATAGCAGCCATCCTCCACCTCATTGGTAACAATCGACCCACCGGTGTCAAGTTTTTCTTCGAACATATCGCAATTTGTTCTGCATTGTCATCTGCAATATGCAGATGACAATGCTATTGTGGCCCACACAGAAGAAGATCTACAGATCACATTGATTTTTTTGCTAGGGCTTACAAGCTCCTTGGACTGATCCTGAGTATAAAAAAGACCCAGGTTCTCCATCCAGCCCCCATCAGACACCTTTGCACCTCCGCCGACAATAACAATTGCAAATGAATGCCTTGTGAATGTGGACCACTTTCCATATCTGGGTAGCCACCTCTCCTCAAAATCAGACATTGAAAGTGAAACACAACATTGAATCTGCTGTGCAAGTGGAACTTTTGCAAAGCTCTGCAAAAGGGTCTTTGAGAATCAAGATCTGGGACTTGTTTATAAAGCAGTCACCCTTCCCGCACTCCTCTATGGCACAGAGAGATGGACAACCTACAGCAGGCATCTAAGAGCTTTGGAGTCCTACCATCAGAGACCCCTCAGGAAAATCCTGCGTGTCATCAGGGAAGAGGAGCGGACAAACATCAGCATCCTGGATGATGCAAACATACACAGCATCACCACCACTATCACAAAGCATCAGCTGTGACGGACAGGCCACGTCATACAGATGCCTGATACTCGCCTCCCAAAGCAGGTACTCTACTCCAAGCTTTCGATTGGCCACGTGCACCTGGAGGCCAGAGAAAGCGCTACAAGGACACATTAACAGTTTAAACTGGGAGGACACTGCGCGACACAGATCTACCTGGAGAAACTGCCTGAAAGAAGGTGCCACTTTCCATGAGGACCAACTCCCACAGGCTGCAAAACTCAAGCAGCAGCAAAGGAAGGAGAGGTTCACCACCAAACAGGCCTCCCCAATCCCTCCCCCTGGCACCTCACATCCATGCCCACACTGCAATGGAGTATGCGGCTTCAGAATTGGCCTCCGAGTGATCGCCGATGATGATGATGATGGTGTGTGTGTGTGTGTGTGTATGTGTGTGTGTGTGTGTGTGTGTGTGCGTGTGTGTGTGTGTGTGTGTGTGTGTGTGTGTGTGTGAACCTTGGAGGAGAACTCATTATTGGCCTTGTTGTACTCGTCCACAGCGCTCTGCAGGACGGACAGACGCTGTTCAGACACACAGACAGTTAGCCTGTAGCCCCTGCAGCTAGTGCTAACCTAGCGGTGCCATGCCGTAATTCCGACGCCTCATTGTTCCGACGTCTCAATGTTCCGAAATATTACCCATTAGATCGACATGTCACTATTCCGACGGTTCAATGTTCCGAAAACGAAACCCATTGGTCCGAAGGTCCGTTAGTCCGACTTTTCGAAAAGGAGGCACATTAGGCCGACGGTTCAATATGCCGAATAGGAAAAATAGTTTTATACCTCGCTCGCTCCCTCTCCCTCTCTCTCTCAATCTCACTCTCACTCTCTCTCTGTCTCCAAAATACAACCTAGGCCTACATATCACGTTCACGATGAATTTTGGAGGGCAAAAAGACAACGCTTCACTTCATTTCGACACGGTGTTGCAGCACCATGGACAGAGAGCGGAGGTCTAATTCTCAACACGGGCACGAACACACACACACACACACACACACACACACACACACACACACACACACACACCACACACACACACACACACACACACACACAGAGTGAGAGTGAGAGAGAGAGGGAGCGAGCGAGGTATAAAACTCTTTTTCCTATTCGGCATATTGAACCGTCGGCCTAATGCGCCTCCTTTTTGAAAAGTCGGACTAACGGACCTTTGGACCAATGGGTTTCGTTTTCGGAACATTGAACCGTTCGGAATAGTGGCATGTCGATCTAATGGGAAATATTTCGGAACATTGAGACGTCGGAACAATGAGGCGTCGGAATTACGGGCAGGCCCCAACCTAGCAGCTTGCCTGTAGTCTCTGCAGCTAGCCCTAACCTAGTAGTTAGTTAGCCTATATCCTCTGTAGCTGATGATTTCAGATAATACTATGAAGAAGTGATGAGACAATACAGCAGAATTTTGAATGTGTTTTGTCATGTAGTATTGTTTTGCACAACCCATTACGTGTTTTCCCTAAGGCCATCAGGCTTCAGCAGAATTTTGATTGTGTAATGTTATGACACCCTCGCCCAGGCCTTCTATGTATTTCTTGCTTGACATGTCACAAGGGATTTCACTATTCAGAAGTACTTTGGGTTTTACTGTGTATAGGACAAATAAACACGTTGACCAATCCTTGGGGCAACAAAACGTATAATCTTTTGCTTGTAGGTATACGCATACGTATGATAATGCGATCCATCTTACTGCAGACATTGCATTCTATCACAAAGGTATTTAGTAAACCATTTTAAATCTATACTAACTGCAATGGATTACCTATTGTCCAGATTCAGTAATATAATTTTAGAATTTCAAAGCAACAGCAATGGTTCCGTGCAGTTTTCTAAAGCCGGATGGAAATTCTGATCAAATAAATTTGATTAATTTCATTTTTCAATTCCTTTTTCAAGCGCTTTGATAGGACAGTGTCATGTTATGAAACATAAGTCAAGGGGTCAATGATTCAATCAAGGCCTGCAGCTTTATAAGTGTCCAGCAGCTTTAGGTCTTTGTGGTCCTCCAGAAGGTTGTGTGACCAAAAAGAGCCATTGGCTAGGAGGTCGAGGGGTGGGGCGATGACGTCATGGTTTGCGGTTTCAGTCGGTTTCAGGCGTACACACGAATCCAAAACGAAACCGGGTAGATTTGAAACCACCTCCGAGGGTGGTTTCAGAAGTTTGCGGTTTCGGTCAGCGGATTCGCCGGCTTCGTGTGTACGGAAGGCCGAACCGTACAAGACCTTTGCGGTTTCGCCATGAAATCGGCTTCGTGTGAACGGGGCCTCAGACTGAACCTTTAAGGTTGAAACTGGAGTCTGCATTATTTCCCCCGCCCTCTTCACAGTCTTTATAGCAGCCATCCTCCACCTCATTGGTAACAATCGACCCACCGGTGTCAAGTTTTTCTTTCGAACATATCGCAATTTGTTCTGCATTGTCATCTGCAATATGCAGATGACAATGCTATTGTGGCCCACACAGAAGAAGATCTACAGATCACATTGATTTTTTGCTAGGGCTTACAAGCTCCTTGGACTGATCCTGAGTATAAAAAAGACCCAGGTTCTCCATCCAGCCCCATCAGACACCTTTGCACCTCCGCCGACAATAACAATTGCAAATGAATGCCTTGTGAATGTGGACCACTTTCCATATCTGGGTAGCCACCTCTCCTCAAAATCAGACATTGAAAGTGAAACACAACATTGAATCTGCTGTGCAAGTGGAACTTTTGCAAAGCTCTGCAAAAGGGTCTTTGAGAATCAAGATCTGGACTTGTTTATAAAGCAGTCACCCTTCCCGCACTCCTCTATGGCACAGAGAGATGGACAACCTACAGCAGGCATCTAAGAGCTTTGGAGTCCTACCATCAGAGACCCCTCAGGAAAATCCTGCGTGTCATCAGGGAAGAGGAGCGGACAAACATCAGCATCCTGGATTGATGCAAACATACACAGCATCACCACCACTATCACAAAGCATCAGCTGTGACGGACAGGCCACGTCATACAGATGCCTGATACTCGCCTCCCAAAGCAGGTACTCTACTCCAAGCTTTCGATTGGCCACGTGCACCTGGAGGCCAGAGAAAGCGCTACAAGGACACATTAACAGTTTAAACTGGGAGGACACTGCGCGACACAGATCTACCTGGAGAAACTGCCTGAAAGAAGGTGCCACTTTCCATGAGGACCAACTCCCACAGGCTGCAAAACTCAAGCAGCAGCAAAGGAAGGAGAGGTTCACCACCAAACAGGCCTCCCCAATCCCTCCCCCTGGCACCTCACATCCATGCCCACACTGCAATGGAGTATGCGGCTTCAGAATTGGCCTCCGAGTGATCGCCGATGATGATGATGATGGTGTGTGTGTGTGTGTGTGTATGTGTGTGTGTGTGTGTGTGTGTGTGCGTGTGTGTGTGTGTGTGTGTGTGTGTGTGTGTGTGTGAACCTTGGAGGAGAACTCATTATTGGCCTTGTTGTACTCGTCCACAGCGCTCTGCAGGACGGACAGACGCTGTTCAGACACACAGACAGTTAGCCTGTAGCCTCTGCAGCTAGTGCTAACCTAGCGGTGCCATGCCGTAATTCCGACGCCTCATTGTTCCGACGTCTCAATGTTCCGAAATATTTCCCATTAGATCGACATGTCACTATTCCGACGGTTCAATGTTCCGAAAACGAAACCCATTGGTCCGGAGGTCCGTTAGTCCGACTTTTCGAAAAGGAGGCACATTAGGTCGACGGTTCAATATGCCGAATAGGAAAAATAGTTTTATACCTCGCTCGCTTCCCTCTCCCTCTCTCTCTCAATCTCACTCTCACTCTCTCTCTGTCTCCAAAATACAACCTAGGCCTACATATCACGTTCACGATGAATTTTGGAGGGCAAAAAGACAACGCTTCACTTCATTTCGACACGGTGTTGCAGCACCATGGACAGAGAGCGGAGGTCTAATTCTCAACACGGGCACGAACACACACACACACACACACACACACACACACACACACACACACACACACACACACACACACACACACACACACACACACACACACACACACACACACACACACACACAGAGTGAGAGTGAGAGAGAGAGGGAGCGAGCGAGGTATAAAACTCTTTTTCCTATTCGGCATATTGAACCGTCGGCCTAATGCGCCTCCTTTTTGAAAAGTCGGACTAACGGACCTTTGGACCAATGGGTTTCGTTTTCGGAACATTGAACCGTCGGAATAGTGGCATGTCGATCTAATGGGAAATATTTCGGAACATTGAGACGTTGGAACAATGAGGCGTCGGAATTACGGGCAGGCCCCAACCTAGCAGCTTGCCTGTAGTCTCTGCAGCTAGCCCTAACCTAGTAGTTAGTTAGCCTATATCCTCTGTAGCTGATGATTTCAGATAATACTATGAAGAAGTGATGAGACAATACAGCAGAATTTTGAATGTGTTTTGTCATGTAGTATTGTTTTGCACAACCCATTACGTGTTTTCCCTAAGGCCATCAGGCTTCAGCAGAATTTTGATTGTGTAATGTTATGACACCCTCGCCCAGGCCTTCTATGTATTTCTTGCTTGACATGTCACAAGGGATTTCACTATTCAGAAGTACTTTGGGTTTTACTGTGTATAGGACAAATAAACACGTTGACTAATCCTTGGGGCAACAAAACGTATAATCTTTTGCTTGTAGGTATACGCATACGTATGATAATGCGATCCATCTTACTGCAGACATTGCATTCTATCACAAAGGTATTTAGTAAACCATTTTAAATCTATACTAACTGCAATGGATTACCTGTTGTCCAGATTCAGTAATATCATTTTAGAATTTCAAAGCAACAGCAATGGTACCGTGCAGTTTTCTAAAGCCGGATGGAAATTCTGATCAAATAAATTTGATTAATTTCATTTTTCAATTCCTTTTTCAAGCGCTTTGATAGGACAGTGTCATGTTATGAAACATAAGTCAAGGGGTCAATGATTCAATCAAGGCCTGCAGCTTTATAAGTGTCCAGCAGCTTTAGGTCTTTGTGGTCCTCCAGAAGGTTGTGTGACCAAAAAGAGCCATTGGCTAGGAGGTCGAGGGGTGGGGCGATGACGTCATGGTTTGCGGTTTCAGTCCAAAACGAAACCGGGTAGATTTGAAACCACCTCCGAGGGTGGTTTCAGAAGTTTGCGGTTTCGGTCAGCGGATTCGCCGGCTTCGTGTGTACGGAAGGCCGAACCGTACAAGACCTTTGCGGTTTCGCCATGAAATCGGCTTCGTGTGAACGGGGCCTCAGACTGAACCTTTAAGGTTGAAACTGGAGTCTGCATTATTTCCCCCGCCCTCTTCACAGTCTTTATAGCAGCCATCCTCCACCTCATTGGTAACAATCGACCCACCGGTGTCAAGTTTTTCTTTCGAACATATCGCAATTTGTTCTGCATTGTCATCTGCAATATGCAGATGACAATGCTATTGTGGCCCACACAGAAGAAGATCTACAGATCACATTGATTTTTTTTGCTAGGGCTTACAAGCTCCTTGGACTGATCCTGAGTATCAAAAAGACCCAGGTTCTCCATCCGGCCCCCATCAGACACCTTTGCACCTCCGCCGACAATAACAATTGCAAATGAATGCCTTGTGAATGTGGACCACTTTCCATATCTGGGTAGCCACCTCTCCTCAAAATCAGACATTGCAAGTGAAACACAACATTGAATCTGCTGTGCAAGTGGAACTTTTGCAAAGCTCTGCAAAAGGGTCTTTGAGAATCAAGATCTGGGACTTGTTTATAAAGCAGTCACCCTTCCCGCACTCCTCTATGGCACAGAGAGATGGACAACCTACAGCAGGCATCTAAGAGCTTTGGAGTCCTACCATCAGAGACCCCTCAGGAAAATCCTGCGTGTCATCAGGGAAGAGGAGCGGACAAACATCAGCATCCTGGATGATGCAAACATACACAGCATCACCACCACTATCACAAAGCATCAGCTGTGACGGACAGGCCACGTCATACAGATGCCTGATACTCGCCTCCCAAAGCAGGTACTCTACTCCAAGCTTTCGATTGGCCACGTGCACCTGGAGGCCAGAGAAAGTGCTACAAGGACACATTAACAGTTTAAACTGGGAGGACACTGCGCGACACAGATCTACCTGGAGAAACTGCCTGAAAGAAGGTGCCACTTTCCATGAGGACCAACTCCCACAGGCTGCAAAACTCAAGCAGCAGCAAAGGAAGGAGAGGTTCACCACCAAACAGGCCTCCCCAATCCCTCCCCCTGGCACCTCACATCCATGCCCACACTGCAATGGAGTATGCGGCTTCAGAATTGGCCTCCGAGTGATCGCCGATGATGATGATGATGGTGTGTGTGTGTGTGTGTGTGTGTGTGTGTGTGTGTGTGGACCTTGGAGGAGAACTCATTATTGGCCTTGTTGTACTCGTCCACAGCGCTCTGCAGGACGGACAGACGCTGTTCAGACACACAGACAGTTAGCCTGTAGCCTCTGCAGCTAGTGCTAACCTAGCGGTGCCATGCCGTAATTCCGACGCCTCATTGTTCCGACGTCTCAATGTTCGCAAATATTTCCCATTAGATCGACATGTCACTATTCCGACGGTTCAATGTTCCGAAAACGAAACCCATTGGTCCGAAGGTCCGTTAGTCCGACTTTTCGAAAAGGAGGCGCATTAGGCCGACGGTTCAATATGCCGAATAGGAAAAATAGTTTTATACCTCGCTCGCTCCCTCTCCCTCTCTCTCTCAATCCCACTCTCACTCTCTCTCTTTCTCCAAAATACAACCTAGGCCTACATATCACGTTCACGATGAATTTTGGAGGGCAAAAAGACAACGCTTCACTTCATTTCGACACGGTGTTGCAGCACCATGGACAGAGAGCGGAGGTCTAATTCTCAACACGGGCACGAACACACCACACACACACACACACACACACACACACACACACACCACACACACACACACACACACACACACACACACACACACACACACACACAGAGTGAGAGTGAGAGAGAGAGGGAGCGAGCGAGGTATAAAACTCTTTTTCCAATTCGGCATATTGAACCGTCGGCCTAATGCGCCTCCTTTTTGAAAAGTCGGACTGACGGACCTTTGGACCAATGGGTTTCGTTTTCGGAACATTGAACCGTCGGAATAGTGGCATGTCGATCTAATGGGAAATATTTCGGAACATTGAGACGTCGGAACAATGAGGCGTCGGAATTACGGGCAGGCCCCAACCTAGCAGCTTGCCTGTAGTCTCTGCAGCTAGCCCTAACCTAGTAGTTAGTTAGCCTATATCCTCTGTAGCTGATGATTTCAGATAATACTATGAAGAAGTGATGAGACAATACAGCAGAATTTTGAATGTGTTCTGCAATGTAGTATTGTTTTGCACAACCCATTACGTGTTTTCCCTAAGGCCATCAGGCTTCAGCAGAATTTTGAGTGTGTAATGTTATGACACCCTCGCCCAGGCCTTCTATGTATTTCCCGCTTGACATGTCACAAGGGATTTCACTATTCAGAAGTACTTTGGGTTTTACTGTGTATAGGACAAATAAACACGTTGACCAATCCTTGGGGCAACAAAACGTATAATCTTTTGCTTGTAGGTATACGCATACGTATGATAATGCCATCCATCTTACTGCAGACATTGCATTCTATCACAAAGGTATTTAGTAAACCATTTTAAATCTATACTAACTGCAATGGATTACCTGTTGTCCAGATTCAGTAATATAATTTTAGAATTTCAAAGCAACAGCAATGGTACCGTGCAGTTTTCTAAAGCCGGATGGAAATTCTGATCAAATAAATTTGATTAATTTCATTTTTCAATTCCTTTTTCAAGCGCTTTGATAGGACAGTGTCATGTTATGAAACATAAGTCAAGGGGTCAATGATTCAATCAAGGCCTGCAGCTTTATAAGTGTCCAGCAGCTTTAGGTCTTTGTGGTCCTCCAGAAGGTTGTGTGACCAAAACAGGCTTCCAGGTGAGATAAAATGCTTAGATGTCTAAGAAAAATATATATTAGATGACTTCAGATACTACTATGAAGAAATGATGCGACAATACAGCAGAACTTTGATTGCATTCTGTCATGTAGAATTGTTTTGCACAACCCATTATGTGATCAACATCAGCATTTTAGTCACTGACATGTGATACAATTCAAGCACAGGCAACCAGACTCACTTAGAGTTTTCCCCCAGGCCATCAGGCTTCAGCAGAATTTTGATTGTGTTGTGTTATTTAGAATTGTGTTGCAGCACGTTTTGAAGGTTTTGTAGAAAAGATCTTGCGATGCACCTGGACACATCTTCAGTGTTGTATCCTGGGTTCATCAGGTGTTTCGGGTCTGAAACAGACACCCTCGCCCAGGAGACCCAGGAGGGATTGATTAAGTCCCGGCTTGTGTCCAGGTAGCACTCAATTGTAATTACTTTATTCATTTTGATCCTTTCCCAATCTGAATTAACTTCCAAATTTGAGACCTTACCAAGCCTTTCTTGCTAAGCAGTATCCGCAGAGGTCGGTTTCACCCAACAATCCCTTTCTATTAGTGGCGGTATCTCAGAATAAAGTCACAAACCCAACACACATATATTGGAGAGAGTCTCCTGCTTCAAGTTCCTCGCTGTGTTTGTCAAAGATAACCTCACCTGGACCAGGCCGGTGGACTCTGCTGTCAAAACTGCCCGAAAGCGTGCTTAGTTCCTGAGGAGACTTAAGTGGTTTGGCATGTCCGGCAAAACCCTCAACAACTTTTACAGATGGATTATTGAGAGCATCCTTTCTACTGCATTACTGCCTGGTACGGCAGCTGCTGCAGAGCTGATTGTAAGGCCCTCCAAAGGGTGCTGGAGACAGTGGAGTGCATCATCATCCGGTCAGCTGGTTATGCCTAGGGTCTGGTCTAAGCAGGGTGGAATGGCATTCAGCCATTATGCTGTCCACTGTTGGAACCAACTACCAACCTAAATGAAATCTGTAACTTATTTAAAAAAAATAATTAAAAACCCATTTATTTTCTATTGCTTTTAATTAATCTTGTTTTGTTTTATTCTATTGTTACTTGAATATATATATTTATTATTATTTATATATTTCATTCATTCAATTTATTTATTTTTATTTTATTTATTTTAAAACACTTTGAATAACCACTGTGTATGATACTGTGCTATACAAATACATTTGACTTTTGACTTTGACCAAGCACTGATTTCGCCATGTAGTTTTGAGGCAGACCTCAGACGTTTTGGAAGTTTGTTCCAGATATGTAGTGCGTTCAAATTAAATTCTCCACCAGGCTTTGTTCCAACCCTGGGAACAGTGAGCAGATCAACTGATAACCTGAGAGCTAGTGGGTTTGTAACACAGAATAGATTAAAGTATTTGGCCCTAAACAATTTAGTGCTATGCAAACAACAAGTCATATCTTGATTATCTAGAAATCAGGAAACCAGTGCAATGACCTTAGAACTGGTGTTATGAGGACAGAAACATGAACACAATGGTTAGAGTGCAACTTTTAGTTGGTTATGGACTTGGCTTGAAATCTGGGGCTGCACTCTATAATAGTTATTCTACAGTCATTACAGTCACACAATCACACATTCTATGTTTCTCCATGTGGCTTCTCCAGCTCTACTTTTGTTCTTTCCTGACGGTTCAATTGATGGCAGCTGCCTCATCCCCACACTTGAAGGCAGACATTTGGAAGGTGGCATCCTTCTGCTGAAATTTAACTGGCAAGAAATCGAACTCTTATTAAAAGGGATATTTGACATGACTTTAAATATTTGCAAGATTGGTGAGCTCAACACATCAAGGTCACGTTGGACCCAAAGAGGAACAGGAATCAGATTTGGCTATTTTCCGCACAGGTGAAAGTTACCTTTTTGAGTCTAATTCTAGACAAAACAGGAATATTAGAGGACACAGCCATTGCCATATGATAAGCACCAGTCAAACCAGTCAACCAACAGATAAATATATAGCCATTTCTGTTGTTATTTTGTCATTTATTTATTGTGCTATTTTGTTTTATTTTTCTTAACACTAAAGGTTATATTGGCTTCAGAGTGACATCAGGGTGTGAGGTAGGAGGAAGCAATTACTGAAATGAGCAATACTGCTGAAATCGAAGAATGTTGCAATATTCTAACACCCACACACACACACATACACACACTGAGAGCAGTTCAGTTCTGTATAAATACGGGGTCTTGATGAGGAGAAGGCTAGAGCCCGGCGCTGCAAACTTGGACCAGTGCAACTCTTGGGAAGAATTAAGCAAAGATAATGGCCCACACAAACCGTGAGTAGCATTCTAACATTGGTTTTCATCACACGTTTTCCTCGCCTCTCCTTTGGATCAATTATTCTCTCTCTCTCTCTCTCTCTCTCTCTCTCTCTCTCTCTCTCTCTTTCTCTCTCTCTCTCCCCTTCTTCTTCTCTCTTTCTCTCTCTATCAAATATCTTTTTGCAAATCTCTTTCCTCTCTCCCTTTTCCACTTGTTTCTTTGTAAAAATGTTCCTCTTACCGTCTGTCTCTGTGGTGTTTCTACACCTTGTGCTGCGTCTAACTCTGCATTAGAGTGTGATATGACCAATCCATATTTCATAAACTAATAGACCTACTAGAGCAGATCTGAGGCACTGGGCCTCCACATAAAGAATTCATCAGGACAGTCATCCCACTAGCCAAACAACACATAGCTGTGTTTTACTCCTTAACATCCTGTCTCTGATTTTCATTTTAAGGTTTTATTGCTGGCGTTGATCTGAGAAGCCAGGAAAACAACCGGGCACACCGAACTGAGGAGATTGATAGGAAGCGTTTGATTGTTCGGCGGGGACAAGCCTTCTCCCTGACGGTGCACCTCTTTCACCCGCTGCAGTCCGGCCATGAGCTGGCCCTGGTCTTAAAGCAGGGTAAGCAACTCAAGGCCTCAATGCAGAGATGGTCACATATAATAGAGCTACGTGAATTGAAGAGTCTCACTTCTTGCTGCTCTATTCCTTTAACATTTTGAAATATTTATTGGACCAACTGTTTTTCAAAAGGTATGATACACAATCCATAAAACAAATCAAATCCCTCAGCAACTCCATCGGGGATAGAGGGGTAACTAGGCCTAGGGAACACATTGAATTAGCTTTTCATAAATGGCCTATCCTAAAAAAAATAATGTTAAGAAAATAAAACAGTTAATTTCTGTAGCAAAAGTAGCTGAACCAATTAATTAATGTGTGTGGGAAGTATGAAGGAAATGGGGGGGGGGGGGGGGACAGTTGTTGGCGGGGGATGGAGGGGGGAGTACAGCTGTTGAGGGGGGGGAATGTCAACAGTTGTTGTCATTGCCATGGGCCCCCCTATGCCTTGGCCCGCCCAGCCAGTCCACCTTACACCCCCAGTCCGGCTGCCCTGATTTTCAGATCACCAATTTGAAACCTATTGCTGTATCCTACCTTGCATTTCCACAGATAAGACCAACGATGATATTGTGATCAGGCAGCGAACGGCTGGAGGGTCCGGTGACAAGTGGTGGTTACACCAGCAGAGCGCGAGGAACGAATTACTGTTGACTGTGTACAGTCCCGCCCGTGCTGCCGTTGGCGAGTACCGCTTGGCTGTTGAACTGATGTCAGGGAATAGACTTCTGGAGAGGACAGAATTTACCAAAATGTACTTGCTGTTTAATCCCTGGTGCAAAGGTAATACTAGCAAACACTCGCACACACAGACACAGCACATGTGCACAAACCAACGGAACATCCACACACATCTAAAATCTTGAAAAGATAATGAATCTACCTGACCTTTCACATGTCATTTCACTTCTGCAGCACATCCCCAGTACCAAGTGCACGTATATAAATATGGAGGTTCATATAGGCTTTGTGTGTGTGTGTGTGTGTGCGTTATTAGATGATGCCGTGTACTTCCCTGATGAGAGACTGCTCGAGGAATACATTATGAACGAGAATGGTCGCATTTTCCGTGGGAGTGCGGATTACATGAGTGGGATGCCATGGAATTTCGGACAGGTAACACAGAAATCACACACACACACACACACACACACACACACACACACACACACACACACACACACACACACACCACACACACACACACACACACCAACACACACACACAGTTGGATAATTCCTATATTATGTCAGTAATCAGTAATTTCTACTCTCTTCTAAATTTTCTAAATTGTATATAAATTGTATGAGACTCCCAACATTTGCTGTCTGTCCCTTTGTGACATTCTCAGTTTGAAGACAATGTGATGGACATCTGCTTTGAGATCCTTGACCGCTTTAAGCCAGCGAGGTCAGACCCCCCAAACTACATGCGTCAGCGATGGGACCCTGTCTACATCAGCAGGGCAGTCGTTGCCATGGTAGGAGATATGCACCCATTTCCACCATTGGTTATTTTTATGTGTGTGTTGCATCAGGACAACTGAGCCAAACGCAGAACCAGATCGCAGTGCTGGTTTTATATGGATGTGATGCATTCGGAAATATTAGTAACTAAAATCAATTTTATCCTGAAAAAACCCCAAAATAAGCTATTGTTTGTGTATGGATGTGAAGCTTGTAGCGATAGGACTCTTTCATTAAAATAACTGTTGTAATAATTATTGAAGTAATAACGACAAGACAGGCACAGGAGCATAAAACAGTTGCATTAAGATCATTTTACATTGTTAATAATATTTTATGCTGTAACTCCCCCTTATCCAGGTGAATGCCAACGATGACGGTGGAGTCTTGGTGGGGAAATGGCAGGAACCTTACACAGGTGGAGTACAGCCAACCAAATGGATGAGCAGTGTGCCCATCCTGGAGAAGTGGAGCAAATCAAAGTCTGGAGTGAAGTATGGCCAATGCTGGGTGTTTGCAGCCGTGGCCTGCACAGGTCAGAGGAATAACTCAATATAAAAGCACACACACACATATACACACATACTGAATCAAACCCTCATCTGAAAGTCGTCCTGAATTTAACTTTGCATTGTTACATGACTTGTGTGAACTGTAATGATTACAGTTAACACAAACTTGGTAAACGCAATATAAAGGACAGACAGATGCATGGTGGGACTCTAGCCTTTCTCATGTGTCATGTGTCCCCTCACAGTGCTGCGATGCCTGGGCATCCCCACACGCTGCATCACCAACTTTGAGTCAGCCCATGACACAGACGGAAACCTCTCCATCGACCGAGTGTACAACATACATAGGGAGAATTATGACCATGCTGACAGCATCTGGTAGGATCCTCTCGTGTTCACAGCACATGCAGAACACGACACACTGTTATGTTATGCATTATGAGTCCCTGTAGGAATTCATAGCTCACAACTTTGTGTGATTATAATGTTTATTTTTTTATTATTTGTGTCAGGAACTTTCATTGTTGGATCGAGTCTTACATGCAGAGAGAAGATCTACCTGAAGGATATGGTGGCTGGCAAGTCTTGGACCCCACACCTCAGGAGAGGAGTAGTGGTAGGGCCCTCTTGCCAAGTTTAGAAATGGGCATCTTTACGCATATATATATATATATTTTCTTTTGCAACTTCTTTGTGTTCCCATATCAGTTTATATCCATATCAGTTTATATCCGACTTATGCTTTGGATATCATGATTATTTCTTTAAACTCTTCTGTGTTTTGTATGCTCCGGTAACTATGGATTATTATTAGCAGTTAAATGCAAAGTCGCTTTATGTACACTGAAAAATAAATTAATGAATCTGTATTTTTTCCTTTCTAGGTATGTTTCGCTGTGGCCCATGTCCTTTGAAGGCCATTAAAGAAGGGGACCTCAATGTGAAGTTTGATGTTCCATTTGTCTTTGCTGAGGTGAATGCAGACATCATCAATTGGGAAATCAGACCAGACGGTCAGCGAAAGCAGGTGGGTGATTATAATGCATATCTTCATTCTTTATCCATTTTTATTATAACTTCCACCGCTTTTTGCTTATCTTTAAAAAAAAACATTTGCATTTTCTTTTTAAATGTTTAATAGCTTTCATCCAGCTCTGCAAAAGTGGGGAGGAACATTAGCACCAAAAGTCCTTACAGCAACGAGAGGGAAGATATAACCCATCAGTACAAGTACCAAGAAGGTTGGTGTCATTTCGACATCAAGAGACAGTGTCATACTCACTTATACCTTTACGATGAGGTGCTATGCTCACCCTATCATACAGTATAAAATACTATATCTTTAACGGCACCCTGTGAATGGAACAGGGGACTCTTAAAGATTTAGACTTTTCTTACCTATATTAGTCATGTTGATTGTTGCTGATCAAGATAAGACTAGAATGAGAAGTTCTAATAATGACAATGATCCAAATTGATTATATGACATTATTTGAATTCCACTTTTTTATGGTATGGTGAGGATGAAGGGCCACAGTGATCGACAGACAGAGATAACGAAACCTCTCATTGATCACTGTTAGCCCCAACCCTAACTACATCAGAAGGAAAACATTCTGTTTAGTTTAGAGCACAGTTGATGTTAATATTGGCCTCGGCAGAGGTTGTGGATCTGCCCATGTCCATTGGGCTGCGGGTGACCGAATCTGCTCCTGCTCCACAGGTTCAGCCAAGGAGCGGGAGGTGTACAACAAGGCAGGGCGGCGCATCTCCGGGCCGGATGGAGAAGAGGAATCAAAACCAGGTGCAGTTTAGAGTCCTTTTGTTACAAATCGACCACAGAGCAACGACTTCATGGTTATTTGTACGCCCATGGAGGATAGCCAACAACAAGAAAAATGACTGATTGATTTTTTGAAAAGTTTTGTGCATGCTTATAATGCAGATGAGAAGTTGATTCTTCCGAAAACAAAATTAATTAGCATGTGCTTTGATAATGGTCAGCAGTATGTATTCTGATGCTGATTGACCTGATCGCTCCAAAGGTGATTCCGGCCAGCATGAAACCTAAAAATCTCCTTTGGTTCGGAGCCCTTGACCCCCTTCCCCCCCCCCCCCCCCCCCTTAGACTCCATGTTGATCCCCTTGATCACTTCTTGAGAGGTCCCACCACAGCAATATATACTTTAATATTTACGTTAACATGTGAATGCATTCATCTTCATTGTGCATTATTAATGTGCTCTTCACAGCCAATGAACCAGGAAAGGTGCAGCTGGAGATCAAGCACGCCAAACCTGTGTTCGGGACCGACTTTGACGTCATCTTTGAGGCAAGTTGTATTGTCATTCAGTGTCCTACAGATGGAGATGCAGAGAATGCATAACCCTGTACGATGCTGTCTTTGTGAGGTTATCTCTCATGGATAGGTCCAATCATCAACGGATCTATAATTGTTCTTTCTCTCAGTTGGAGAACATGGGAGACGAAGAAGTCAGCTGCAAATTGAACATGATGTCAGAGGCTGTCACCTACAGCTCAGTTCACCTTGGATGGTGCCAGAACAGCACGGTCAATGTTGTCATTCCTGCTCACAAAGGTACGTGGTCTAATGCCAGCACTTTAACCCTTCTTGGTTTAGAGACATAACAGCGGCGTTGGCTATTTAGTATGAAACCACCAATTACACCCTGTATAGCAAAGCCTTGAAGTCTTCTTTCTATTTTGGACTAGTGGATAGGGGGTGTGGTTTATCTCTAGAAACGTTGTAGTTTATATATATATATTCCCATATTCTATATCTTGGTAAATGGAGTACAACGTTTTGGTTAGCTATGGTCGTTTGTGTAGACAATATTGTGCTGTTGTGTTCATTCTGTTCCCCACAGTCCACAGGGAGACGGTGCGTTTACTCTACACTAAGTATGCCTCAGTCGTCAGCGAGCACAACATCATCCGGGTGACAGGGGTGGCAAGAGTGTCCGGCCAGGAAAAATCCATCCTGGAGATGGTCAACATCCCACTGAGCAAGCCCAAACTCAGTATTAAGGTGGGTTTCCTATCCATGAGCAAGATGCTAAGCCTCCTCCTTTATGACATAAGCTGATATAAGTGTCAGTGCCGAATGACTAATATCTAAAAAGCTAAAAAACTGTTGATTAACCTTGAACCATTGCCAGTTTATATGCAGGTAGACACGTTACAGGTCAGATGTCATTTGAATAGAGTTAAATTCAACTCAGGCTCCTCTCTTTAGTGTTAGTTTTTCCACAGCATCGTCCACTCCAGAAGCCAGTGTGGACAAAGAGTGGAGTGAACCCCCATTTACATTCCTAATCTCCCCTTTTTCTAGGTTCCTGGCTGGGTGATTTTAAATAGGAAAACCTCCACCTTCATCTCCTTCACCAATCCATTGCCAGTGCCACTGAACCGAGGAGTGTTCACTGTCGAAGGGGCTGGCCTACTTTCAACCAAAGAGTTCCGTATTTCGTAAGTATCTGACCAAAGAAATCAATAAATCAGTAATGGCCTACAACACATATGACATAACTGATATGGAAGGGTTTTCCAAATTTATGATCAACTGTCATACATACACCAGTATGTAAAAACATCTGATGCTGGCCTGACAGTGGGTTTAGCATTGAGCTGTCAGTCAATATACGCAGTGTTTGCATATAAAAATGAATCAAATGCATTGTAAAATACTTTGAGTCTGTTTAGTCATGTTACCTTTCTCTTCAATATTCCATATCTTCCTAACCATGCCTTAAACTACTCTTCTCCTCATCTTCTCCTCCCTCCACACTCCACTCTCACTCTCACTCTCACTCATTCATAACGCTCTTGAGATAATGTAAATACTACTACATATGTACTCCGTGATATAGATATGCCCATCATGTCTGTGTCTGTGTCTTCTCCCCCTCAGTGGTAGCATCGCTCCAGGCCAGCGTGTGTCTCTGGAGCTGTCCTTCACACCCATGAGGGCGGGGGTCAGGGAGTTCCTGGTGGACTTTGACTCCGACAGGCTCCAGGACGTGAAGGGAGTCGCCACACTGGTGGTCCGCAAGACTTCACCCTCGTATTCTTCCAAGTGTCCAGTCATATGTGGATAGAGAGGATTGTAATGCCCTACAAGTTGTGATCAAACCTTTAGCTGCCAGCAACGCTCTGGCACTCACTTTTAGACTAACAAATATATTTAGCAAAGTCAAGCAATGGTTTCACTTCTCTTAATATACCATGATTGAACCCTGATTGTGTAGTGCTGATTCAATTAATGAATAATTTAATTTCTATTAAAATGCAAACATTGCCTTCATTCTTTGCAATGTGTCAGGGCTATTCTAAAGCAGGGCTTATTGATATTAAATGTAGTATTGATACAGATATATATCCATGCATTTTGCGCTTCTGCAGATAACTATTTGGTTGTTATTGATTCAATGTTTTGCCACGAATTTTGTGTCTATTCTTGTAATTGTAATAAAGACATTTTAAGCAAACTATTATTTGAGCCAAATATGTGTTGGCTAAACTGAGGCGACTGGCTCACGGGTTATCCAATCTCTCCCAGGGCTTTGGTTGATGCAGTATTTAAAGAACTCCTTATTTGGATTCTGAAAGACATACAGTCTGGAGATTGGATTGAAACAGCTGGATTGCTCTGCTTATTATTTTGAGCAGGATGCTGTAGATGTGGCAGCTCATATGCTTTATTGAGCTGGGAGAAAGAGCCTGCCAGAGTTTCAACCAAACCCCTTCTCATGGCAAGCCAATTTGAAATAAATTCACTAGACTGGATGTGTTGCAGATATCCGTAATTCAGTTTTGCCTGGTCAAAAAGAACATTCCGGATATCGCAATTGAATTCTTCCTATCCACAATTGTCATTTCAGATATCCACAAAGACATTCCTCCTATAGGAGAAATGACGTCACTTTTGTGATTCATGTCTATGGGGTTTCTCACGGCCTATTCCATAGACTTCCTCACCAAGGCCCCCATGTGTGAATGGAGCCCGACCGCTCTCTGTGATGTCTTTGTGCGGGGACTGGGTACAATAAACATGAACTCGTATATTATGAACTGCCGTCTATGCATCCAGGCTCGCAGGAGGGAGAGACGCTCAGAGTTCCAGTCATGTTCTGCCCTGCCACACAGTTCCCCTCACTCCAAGTCTCCAGTTACTCCTGCCTCCACCTCGTTTGCCTCAACCGCTCCTTTAAGTGTGGAGGATCCTGAGCCTATGCAGCTTGGTCGCACCCGCCTCTCACCTGAAGAGAGGGAGAGAAGGCAGAGACAGAACCTTTGTATGTACTTCGGCCAGCCAGGACACTTTGTCAGCCGGTGTCCAGTAAAAGCCAGAGCTCACCTGTGAACGGAGGCATGCTGGCGAGCTCCATCGTTGTCCCTGCCTCCCCTAAAAGAACCAGCCTCTCCAGTGAGTTCCTGCTGCCTTCTGGCTCCCACTCCATCACCATCCTCGTCGATTCAGGGGCCGACGAGAGCATTATGGACCAGGCCCTCGCTCTCCGGCTTGGACTTCGCCCAGAGAAACTATCATTGCCCATCTCTGCCAGCACCCTGGCAGCAACTTCAACGCATTTGATGAGCATTTGGCCAACGCAAAACATAACTACAGAACTGAAGAACTGCAGGCAGGACGTCAGACGACGAGGCAGATTACTATGACACACATCTTAGTACTATTTCCCGGAATGCTGCCTTGGTTTCGACCCTGCTTGTTCCTGACCCGTCCTCGTCGTTCCTGCCCTGGTAACCTGAACAGCCTTCTCTCCCTGACCCCTCTGCCTGCTCGCCCCTTGTCTAGCTTGGATTCCCTGTTTGGACAATAAACTGTTGAACTGTTCCAACGCTGGTCTTAGTCTGTGCTGTTCTTGGGTTCAACCTCACGCCCATTACAGATATCTTAAATTAAGTTTTGACTAGGCAAAATTACGTTGTAGATATCTCAAGATAGTGCATCTGCTCAATTCTATTTAGTGCTTGCACAGATTGTTGTTTTTTGTTTTGAGCAACCCATTCCATATTCTGAGCTAATTTCAAACCTTGGCATGACAGTTCTAGTCAAAACAGTATCTACCTTGATTTATTTTCTTACTACTTCCCTCCTTGCGCATGGCCAATACCATGAGGATTAAATGGTAAGCAAACCTAACAACGCTGTTGGTGCAACCAACTTTGAAGTCCCTAACATTAACTAAAATAAAACCAATCTACTGGGAAGGGAAATCGAAGCCAGTATATCCAAAACCAAAGGTCGATATTGGTGGGTTTACCATCAGCCGCCTTGAAACAACGCTGTACCCAAAGTCATGCACTAAACCGAAAACGTTACACGCCATTACACAAACACACTAAGGCAATTTCACACACACACACACACACACACACACACACACACACACACACACACACACACACACACACACACACACACACAGACACACACACACACACACACACACACACACACACACACACACACACACACACACACACACACACACACAGGCCATTGCACAAACACACATAGGCCCAATCCGAAAGTGAGCCCTGACAAACATACATTTTACTTTTGAATACTTCAGTACAAAGGATGTATTGAATAATTAAGGGTGAATATTGGCCTACACTTACTAATCATAAGTCAGAACGGGCTACATTTGGCTGAACTATAAAAGATACAAGTAGTAATATGAAGAGCCGTTTGGGAGCCAAACGAGCCGGCTTTTGTTGGTGAGCTGATCCAAATGATCTGGCTCACTAAAAAAAGGCTGAAATTCCCATCTTGTCACGCATTGACAATAGCGTCTTCGTGTTGTTTACCTACCTAATTTCCGAATTTCCCTTTGGTCTCCGCAGTAACGTCACAACGCTTTAAACTGTGGGTTATTCCCTTAGATGAAGACTGCACTGACGCAGACTCACGGAAAGGGCTCGGTAAGTGTGGACTCAAACCCTCACGACATTGGGACACCCTTAATAATTTTGCAAGAACGCGCAGCAAAGTCTGTGAGTCTGTGAGTCCGGACATTGGGATTGGGCCATAGACACACACACACATACACACAAACACCAAGGTCATTATACACACACACACGCACACACACACACACCTCTTGTCCAACACTCTGAAGCCCCGGTAGAGGTGGTGTGTTTCTGGAGTCCAGTCGCCAGCAGGGCCTCTATGTTCGACTGGCAACACAGGGGGCCCTATCTTGCATCCGGCGCAATTTACTTTCTACACTGACGCATGTGTCGTTGCTAGTTTGCAACTGGCGCAGAGCGTTCTTTTCCCTCCTGCGCCACTCGTCGGTAAATTAGGGAATGATCTCGGGGCGGTTCGGCCAAAGGAGGAGGCGTGTTCTGGCGCAAGCGTTCCCTGGTGCTATTTTGCAGTTTCAGAAATCACTTGCGCCACAAACCAGGAAATACCTGGTTTAAAGTCAGTGGCGCGTTGTTCAGATGCTATTTTAAGGGCGCATGCATAATGTAGCTTGTGCACCTCACGCATACACTTTGCTTCTCTCATCTACCTATCCACTCATTCTTGGTCAATTATTTGGGAAAGAACAGCTGATACAGCGGTATTAAGTTGTACTTTTAAATCAATGCATCCTCAAACACCAGCAAACACATATTTTCTTGACACAGACATCGTGTACATGCCCATAACTTTTAGGGTTGATGAGTATTTGATCGTGAGAAAACATTGTTATACCGCAAGTGAGTGTTAAAAAGTATGAATGATTGCGGGCGGTGTGTGTGTATCTGTAAAATAATAATTAACGTGTGTGCGTCCATCTGTTTAAACACACGCAAACTAAACACGTAAAGCATAATACAGACAATGGCAATGTACAGTATATTAACACATGGGGGGACACATGCATATTAGGAACACAAGTCGATAACGATCATGCATTCAATACTGATCAGAAACGATGTTTATAATATATTGCGTAAATCATTAAATAGAACCACAGTTACCACATATCATATGTGTGTTAAGTGTTCTTTGCCAAAATTGATTTGAGGACTCAGTATTTCCGAAGTTGTGGAAGAAAACCTTATTCCATGTGTGAATTAGGCCATATTATTTGGCCATAAACTGAGCCATTTGAAGTTTGAAATGCATGTGCATCTGTCTCATCGGAGACTGCAGACGCGCTGTCAAATATCAACTTGTCAGATTCAAATGCGCTCATGGCTCTTAAAGGGGATGGGGGCTGGCACTCTCATTGCTTTATTGCACGTTACGCCCAAACCACACCTCTGGGTAATTAGGCTACTTCAGACCAACCCTTTTTAGCCGGGCGCAAGAGTCATTTTTGCGCCGGTAAAATAGCGACATTGACATAGAACCGCCCACAAAGCTGCTTGCGCTTCGCGCTTCTCACTTGCGATTCAGACCGTTAAAATAGGGCCCAGGAAGTGTCAAACCTACTCACCTGTAGCCCCGCCCCTACCTCACCTGTAGCCCCCCCCTATCGTAACTCACCTGTAGCCCCGCCTCTAACTCACCTGAAGCCCCACCCCGATCGTAACTCACCTGTAGTCCCGCACATAACTCACCTGTAACTCCGCCCCTAACTCAACTGTAGCCCCACCACTAACTCACCTAAAGCCCCGCCCTGATCATAACTCACCTGTAGACCCGCCCCTATCATAACTGTTATTTTATCAATTAATGTGGAAATATTACAGCTATTTCATTATAGCGGTTTCCTTTTTCAATTCGGCGCAACCATAGGGTTGCTGCGGTGTGGACATTTCCACACCGAGTAATACACTTGTGTCAACACCGGTATTATTGAGTATAAACGGTATCAACTTTGAAACTAGGTCAACCACCATCTTCTCCGTCAACTTTCCTCTCACTCGGTGACAGCGTCTGGCAGCGCGCCAATTCTCGGTGACATCGTTTTATAACGTTCTATAGCATAATATAATTTTATATATAATATCACGGCCAAAAGCTCTGTGCGCCTCCGGATGGCCGTAGCGTGGGGAGCTCTCGTAAGGGTTGGGCTTCGCAGGGTTTGTTTACCGGCGTTGCTATGGTTACCGGTCTTGTGTGTTCCAACGGTTTTATTTTCTTAATTATAATTATATCATTAATTTCTACTGAATTCTTTTTTATTACTGTAAAAAAAAAACTGTGTTGCCGGTGTGCAACACCGAGCAATGTCCTCAACACCGGTAACACCGTATACCGCGGCCACCCTAGCTCAACGTTACTTTTCCCAGGGACAGATTTGACAGCGATACTGCATTCTCGAGCAGTATGGTATTGCGCAAGCACGCAGGTGTGGTGAACCTCAGTAGGGGAATGCAACCCCATCTTAGCTCCTCCTCCTGCACCCAGGTGCAAGATAAAAGGGCCAAGATGGCTGAACTCAGCCTCTGTTGGTTGCCTCCTAGGGTGGTGAGTAGGGTCCCCGTCTTTTAACAGTTTTGAGTTCCCATTTGAACTTTTTTTAATTAGTGTCTCTTGTTTCTTAGGATCCCTGCTGCTGTTTTGTACGGTTTTAGTTCTGTTTTAGCTGTGCTGTTTTGTTTTGGTTTTGTTTTGCTATTTTGTTTTGAATGCTTTTGCTTTTGTGTTATTTCCCCTTTTCTGTTTCATTGTTTGACCATTGGATTGCTGGGTTACATAACCCAGCAAGGATGATTTGGTACATAAATGACTTCATGTTGCGGAACTTCGACAATGAGTCTCTCGTCGTCCATGTTGCCAACCCTCTGAGACCCTTTGATTGATTGACTGCTGACCTGGTGCCACCAGTCATGACGTAATAATGTTGATGTGAAGTTGTGATAGGCTACATGAGCTGAGTATTGTGTTTTATTTTGAAAATTGACCGGATTCTCTATGGCTTTTACTTTTTCACTTCCTGACCTGCTCGATCTGCTCTGTTGAAATTGACGCGGTTCAGCAATGGCTTGCGGCAAAAATAGAAATGCTACGGAATGATAGCGCTGCGGAAGGCCATTGTCCTTCCGGACAATGGCCGGAAGGAAAAAGCGTGGCATTTAATTGCAGTCGTTTTGAGTAGGGTCTATCTGCAGCCGGAGCCACTTGCCAAACACGCCCATTGCTCTGCCAGACACGCCCATTGCTCTGCCAAACACGCCTATTGCCAAACACGCCCATTGCTCGTTCTATGTGGTGGTGTCATGGCAAATTTGTAACGGCCTACGTCATCAGTCAACTTGACAACTGATTTGATTGGGTTGTCCGTTGCCGGGTGGGTTTCAAAAAACATTCGGCTCATGTTTCCAAAGACGAAATAACATAATACAGATAACGGATCGCTAGATAACACTTGTTTTTCATTTATATTTGTATTGTATTGAATTGTTTAATCGAATTTAAATCGTGTTTTAAAGCAGGTTTCAAAAACCATTCGCGCTTGTTGCGGAACACGTGGTAGTCGACCACGTGGTAGTCCACACGTGGTAGTCGACCACGTGGTAGTCACGTGACTGCAACGTAACAGGACGGGACTGGGCGGCGGTCTTATATTCTGTAGCATTACGCACGCCCACGAGCTATGGGCGTGTTTGGACAGAGCAAGGCGTGTTTGGCAGAGCAAGGGCGTGTCTGGCAGAGCAATGGGCGTGTCTGGCAGAGCAACGGGCGTGTTTGGCAAGTGGCTCCGGCTGCAGATAGACCTACTTGGTCGTTTTGGGAGTGGAAGGTGAGTACATTAGGTTTAGGATTATCGCGTGATCTCGTGATCTTGCGTGAATACGGCCGCCGCTCCGTGGAAATGCGCGCAGGGCAGAAGTCGCAGCCGTTCCGTGCCGCAGCCGTAACGCAGCCGTAACGCGGCCGTAACGCGTCCGGTGGAATCCCGGCGTCAGTCCGGCTTGTGTCCAGGTAGCACTCTGGTTTGTCTAATTGGTATCTACCTCTCCTTTTATTCTTCTGATGCTTCTGGCACTAGCCCTAAGCTCCTATTTTCAACAATTGAAATTACTTTATATATTTTGATCCTTTCCCAATCTGAATTAACTCCCTAATTTGAGACCTTAGCAGCCTTTCTTGCTAGGGCGGAATCCGCAGAGGTCGGTTCCACCCGGACAATCCCTTTCTATTAGAGGCGGTATCTCAGAATTAACTCACAAACCCAACACACATATATTGGAGAGAGTCTCCTGCTTCAAGTTCCTCGCTGTGTTTGTCAAAGATAACCTCACCTGGACCAGGTAGGAGGACTCTGCGGTCAAAACTGCCCGAAAGCGTGCTTGAGGATTCATGAGGATTGGCATGACTGCCAAGACCCTCAAAAACTTTTACAGATGGATTATTGAGAGGCATCCTTTCTACTGCATTACTGCCTGGTACGGCAGCTGCTGCAGAGCTGATTGTAAGGCCCTCCAAAGGGTGGTGGAGATAGTAGAGTGCATCATCAGCCGTCTGGTAGTCCTTACCGGAGCATTTAAGCACAGGCTACCAGACTCACTCCCAGGCCATCAGGCTTTTTCTACCAGCACCACTTATCGTGTTGATCATATTGATCATATTGATAAAATGAAACCTCCTACACTTGCTCTGATCACTTGTATATTAAATTTAAATAAGCTTCATTGAATCTACATATTCATAGGCATATCTCCACTTTGTATATATATATATATATATATATATATATATATATATATATATTAGTGGTGGCCATAGATTTTTTTTTTAATCTAGATTAATTTTGGAATTAATCTAGATTAAAAAATCAAAAAATCCTTTCGTTTACCTTAACAACTGTCAATTATACTTGGCAACGGTGAATTATCAAATATAATTCACCGCCGGAAGTTGTGAAGTGCCCATGCAAGTGAACAGAGCAAAAACAAAAATAATTGAAAGCTGAACGTTGGGAAGGCCCATGCAAGTGAATGGAGCAGTCTACAGCATTGAGGAGAGCCGTGTAATAATCCATAATAATGTAAGGTTTAGAAGTTAAATATTTGAAAGTTGTTGAATAAATTAATATAATTTATATTGGAGTTAATTGTCTAGAAATGTACTTACAATTTTTAGTAAGTAAATCATTCACATATTTATGTTACACAATTATTACTCACATATTTACATGTTTACATATTTAACACAGTCAGGATATTCTGTTGAATCTGCCTCTCTGATTCCCTCACGTTTACCTCAGTCTAAATTCTAGCTTCTGATTGGTTAGTTCAGTCACGTGATGGGTCCGAACAAGGAAGTGTTTGAAAATAGATTAACGGCGATATTTTTTTTATCGCGCGATAAAAGTTTTGCGTTAACGCAGCCGTTAACGCCGATAACAGCCCACCACTAATATATATATAATATTTATCTATTTAAATAACCACCAGGATGCTATATTCACTTTTTTACATTCTCTGGAATGAGGCTCATGTTTTATTTTTGTTAAGTAAATGTTTTGCTAGTCTTGCCCTTATTTTTGCTTTGGTTACCTTATTTATGACTCTTTTTAATAATTGGATGTCTTCTTACTAATGCCTTCTATGTATTTTTTGCTTGCCATGTCACAAGGGGTTTCACTATTCAGAAGGACCTTGGGTTTACTGTGCATAGGACAAATTAATACATTGACAAGTCCTTGGGGCATTCTCTTGGTAAGAAGAATAAAAAATACGAAGAGTAAAAAAATAAGAATAATCTTTTGCTTGTAGGTATACCTATCCGTATGATAATGCGATCCATCTTACTGCAGCATTGCATTCTATCACAAAGGTATTTAGTGAACCATTTTACTGCTTGGAAGGACAAGCCAATGCTGGGGAACCTTTGCAGAAGGATAGGGGGATCACTGTCAAACACCTTTGACAAATCTATAATAACTGCACTGGATTACCTGCTGTCCAGATTCAGTAATATCATCTACGAATTTCAGAGCAACAGTAATGGTACCGTGCCGTTTTCTAAAGCCAGATTGAAATTCTGATAAAATAAAAGTTGATTAATTTCTTTTTTCAAGAACTTTGAAAGGACAGTGTCAAATTATGAAACATAGGTCAAAGGTTCAATGATTCAATCTGCTGCTTACTTTAAGTATTCATCTAATTCTCAAGGCCTGCAGTTTTAGAAGTGTCCATCAGCTTTAGGTCTTTGTGGACCTCTGGAGGGTTGTGTGAACAAAACCGGCTACCAGGTGAGATGAAAGGCTTCATGGTTAAGAAAATTATATTTTGTGTGACTTCAGATACTATGAAGAAATTATGAGAAAATCAGCAGAATTGTTATTGCGTTGTGTTATGTAGAATTGTGCTATATAATCCATTATGTGGACAATATCATCATTTAAGCAATTGATATGATATCGATACAATATGGAGAGGAAAGGGAGGAAATAGAGATGTCCGATATTATCGGCCCACCGATATTATCGGCCCGATATTAGCATAAAAATGTAATATCTGTCAATATCGGTATCGGATTTTTTTTGAAAATAAATAAAAAAATAAATAAAAATAAACATTGCACTTTTCCCTTAAATTAAGTTGAAGTATTTTTCTTATTTTGCACAGACAATGTTAACATTTGGAAAGCCTTGTTGCATTCAAGAATGCATCCAGTGGGGCATCACAATAACATTAAGCATGTTGTGTTAATTCCACAACAGGAGATATGTAATGTTACCTAAATTAGGTTTGAGGAAAAAAATAACCCAAATATCGACATCGGTATCGGCTGATATCGGAATCGAAAATTTAGAGTTGGACAATATCGCATATCGGATATCGGCAAAAAAGCCAATATCGGACATCCCTAGGAGGAAACCTTTATTTGACCCTTCAAACACAAAGTTGTCAGGCCTTGACTCAGGGACAGGGAATCAGAAGCAAAACTCAAAAGACGGCAGTATGTTTTAAACCAAAAACGCTTTACTAGAAAATGTTAAACAAAAAAACGCACCCATATTATAAGCACCAGTCTATTATTGGAGCAGTCAGTGAAGTGTGCCATTTCTACAGAGACAGGGAACTTGGAACATATCGATTGCTAATTTTATCGGAAAAACTAGGGGGACAGTGATATAAGGACTATTTGTACCAGTGCCAGGCAGTAGGCATCCAGGTGATAGAAGCCAAGAGATCCCACGGCCTCTAAAGAAGGTGTATGCATGTTTGTCACTCGTTGGCCCACCTATTTTACATCTGCTGGTCTTCAGCCATAAGGCCCATATGTCTCTAACAAAGAGCCAATTGTTGCCCTGGACAAACAACTGTGAGTGTTTGTGTGCATGTGTACAAATGTTTTTGTGATGGTTACACTAAATATCCTAAACCATCCAGATGGTAGTCCTTCAAACTTCGAACAAACTATGAGATAGCCATTTCTGTTGTTATTTTTTATATTTCTCCGTTGTGCTATTTCTTAATCGGGCTATTTGTTCTATTTCTCTTACCACTAAAAGTTTTGGCCTCAGAGTGAAATCAGGGAGGACTGAAGGAAATATATGCATGCCATTACCCTTCCTGCATCCATCAACTTCCTTTCTGGAGGGAGACGGTGTGGTTGTGGTCCAGGTCACTGAACTAGCACTAGGGTGAGATTGGGACGAGGTCAGACTTCTTCCCGAAAAAGCTGATATCCAAACATTCCAGGAATACACGCCTAGTTTTCAGCCCAATAGCAGTTGGCTGAAAACCAAGCGGGTATTCCACACAACACAACAATGAGTATGTAGAGTAACACAAACGCTAAAATGTAGCGACTAGTATCCAAACGAAGCAGTCGCTGAGAGGCTGAGTGTAGGGTGTAAGCTGATTGTCCGACGCGCTGTACTAAACAAAATATCCACTGAGATCCGAGATTCCGTTTACCGGTTTTTTATTGAAAAAAGTATGACAACTTATCATAACGTGTTCAAAGTATGAAGAATATCGATCACAGCGATCTAAGCAAAAACAGCGGTCAACAAAAAATACGACCTCCCAGTAACTCACCCTCTCTTTCCTAGTTACTTCCGCCCGCACCAGCGTACCTGTGATTATATTAACTAGATGTTACCCGCCCATATGATTCGTAAACCAATTACTGTGATATCAAAATAAACAACAAAAGTTACGAAATATAACAACCAAAATAAACCAAATATAAACCACGAAATTATCTATTTCCATTAATAAACACCTTCATGGCTCCTACACAGATGTTCCCTGATGTGTCATAATCACTGATCTGTCACCAATCCAAGGGCTTGACCCAAAGTCCTAGGAAATTAAATATATTCGTCTCAGCCCCTCTTGTAAGACACACGATATTATAAAATTGTCTGCTAATTCACAAAAATTTATAATAGGACTGTTCAGAGCCCATGAGAATAGATGGAAGGACAGACACACGCTCTCTGTGTACATACATACCATACAGTGACGGTATGGGGAAGCAAATAACAATATGAGCAATAATGCTGAAACCTAAGAATGTTGCAATATTCCATCTAATTTTCTTCCCCTCCCTCATCGCTTCCAGTTTGTATTACGGAGATAACCAAAAGTCAGAGGGAGGATGTGAAAATAGGGATGCTAGTGGGTGTGTTAAGAACGTTATGTCCGAGGTCAAGAGGTCAAGTTGTGTGTGATTCTGGAGGTTGGCTCAGAGCAGTTCAGTTCTGTATAAATACAGCGTCTTGATGAGGAGTAGGCTAGAGCCTAGCGCTGTAAACTTGGACCAGTGTAAGAGCAACTCTTTGAAAGAATTTAGCAAAGATAATGGCCCACACAAACCGTGAGTAGCATTCTAACATTGTTTTTCTTCCCACGTTTTCCTCGCCTGTCCTTTGAATCAATTATTCTCTCTCTCTCTCTCTCTCTCTCTCTCTCTCTCTCTCTCTCTCTCTCTCTCTCTCTCCTTCTTCTCTATTTCTCTCTCTCTCAAATATCTTTTTGCATCTGCAAATATCTTTCCTCTCTCCCTTTTCCACTTGTTTCTTTGTAAAACGTTCCTTACTTTCTGTCTCGGTGGTTCTACACCTTATAAGGACAACAAGATGTCTCTTGCGATTACTGTAGGAATGAGAAATGTGCTGCGTCTAACTCTGCACTAGAGTGTGATATGACCAATCCACATTTCATAAACTAATAGACCTACTACAGCAGATCTGAGGCACTGGGCCTCCACATAAAGAATTAATCAGGACAGTCATCCCACTAGCCAAACAACACATAGCTGTGTTTTACTTCTTAACATCCTGTCTTTGATTTTCACTTTAAGGTTTAATTGCTGGTGTTGATCTGAGAAGCCAGGAAAACAACCGGGAACACCGAACTGAGGAGATTGATAGGAAGCGTTTGATTGTTCGGCGGGGACAAGCCTTCTCCCTGACGGTGCACCTCTCCGACCCGCTGCAGTCCGGCCATGAGCTGGCCCTGGTCTTAAAGCAGGGTAAGCAACTCAAGGCCTCAATGCAGAGATGGTCACATATAATAGAGCTACGTGAATTGAAGAGTCTCACTTCTTGCTGCTCTATTCCTTTAACATTTTGAAATATTTATTGGACCAACTGTTTTTCAACAACTTCTCCTGCCTCAAAGTGTGTGCCTGTTGCCCTTCCTTTGTTTGGGATACCGAACCTTTTGATACACAATCCATAACACAAATCAAATCCCTCAGTAACTCCATCGGGGATAGAGGGGTAACTAGGCCTAGGGAACACATTGAATTAGCTTTTCATAAATGGCCTATCCTACAAAAAATGATCGTATGAAAACAAAACAGATAATTTCTGTAGCAAAAGTAGCTAAACCAATTAATTATGTGTGTGGGAAGTATTAAGGAAATGTATTAATGATGTGAGCATTAGAATAATTTAAGTTGGACTAATCGTACTAATTAAACGGGAGCGCGCACTAAATCAAACCCATCATATACACCACGTAACACGCCATCGCTACTGAAAGCGTGCTGACTGCAGTGACAACCTCTTACAGAGTAACATCTTGACAGCTCATTGACCACCAATCCCGCTTTCTGTCAGGGTGGGAGCCTAGGTTTCCCCCTTATGACTATATTGTGCAATGCGTGCTGCGCAGCTATATTACTTTGCTAATTGCATCACTTGCTGGCAGCAACAAAAAATAAATACTAGATATATTCCTTCTACGAGCACACATGGTAATTAATGACACAATTTACCGGCACGTTGCACTTTCAGTTCGACGGAAATTTTCAGATTACCAATTTGAAACCTATTGCTGTATCCTACCTAAGCTACCTTGCATTTCCACAGATAAGAACAATGATGATATTGTGATCAGACAGCGAACGGCTGGAGGGTCTGGTGACAAGTGGTGGTTACACCAGCAGAGCGCGAGGAACGAATTACTGCTGACTGTGTACAGTCCCGCCCGTGCTGCCGTTGGCGAGTACCGCTTGGCTGTTGAACTGATGTCAGGGAATAAACTTCTGGAGAGGACGGACTTTACCAAAATGTACTTGCTGTTTAATCCCTGGTGCAAAGGTAATACTAGCAAAGCAAACACTCGCACACAAAGACACAGCACATGTGCACAAACAAACGGGACATCCACATACATCTAAAATCTTAAACCGATAATGAATGTACTTGACCTTTCACATGTCATTTCACTTCTGCAGCACATCCCCATTACCCAGAAGCACGTATATAAATATGGAGATTCATATCAACTTTGTTTGTGTGTGTGTGTGTGTGTGTGTGTGTGTGTGTGTGTGTGTGTGTGTGGTGTGTGTGTGTGTGTGTGTGTGTGTGTGTGTGTGTGTGTGTGTGTGTGTGCGTCATTAGATGATGCTGTGTACCTCCCTGATGAAAGTCTGCTCAAGGAATACATTATGAACGAGAATGGTCGCATTTTCACTGGGAGTGCGGATTGGATGAGTGGGTTGCCATGGAATTTCGGACAGGTAACACAGAAACCACACACACACACACACACACACACACACACACACACACACACACACACACACACACACACACACACACACACACACACACACACACACACACACACACACACACACACAGTTGGATAATTCCTATTTTATGACTATTATGATATAGTTTCAAAATCAGGAGTTTCTACTCTCTTTCTAAATTGTATGACACTCCCAACATTTGCTGTCTGTCCCTTTGTGACTTTTTCAGTTTGAAGACAATGTGATGGACATCTGCTTTGAGATCCTTGACCGCTTTAAGCCAGCGAGGTCAGACCCCCCAAACGACATGCGTCAG
This sequence comes from Gadus morhua, assembly GCF_902167405.1. Taxonomy (NCBI): domain Eukaryota; kingdom Metazoa; phylum Chordata; class Actinopteri; order Gadiformes; family Gadidae; genus Gadus; species Gadus morhua. Next base: position 16,928,439 of record NC_044056.1, on the reverse strand, counting down.
CGATGGGACCCTGTCTACATCAGCAGGGCAGTCGTTGCCATGGTAGGAGATTTACACCCACTTCCACTATTAGTTAATTTTATGTGTGTGTTGCATCAGGACAACAGAGCCAAACGCAGAACCAGATCGCAGTGCTGGTTTTATACGGATGTGCATGGCCAAAATAGAAGTAACTAAAATCTATTTTATCCTGAAGAAATCCAAAATAAGCTATTGTTTGTGTCCGGCTGTGAAGCTTGCAGCGTTAGTGCTCTTTCATTAAAATAACTGTTGTAATAAATAATGAAGTAATAACGACATGATAGGCACAGGAGCATAAAACAGTTGCATTATGATCCTTTTTCATCTTAAAAATATTTAATTCTGTAACCCCCCTTATCAGGTGAATGCCCACGTGACGGTGGAGTCTTGGTGGGGAAATGGCAGGAACCTTACACAGGTGGAGTACAGCCAACCAAATGGATGAGCAGTGGTGCCCATCCTGGAGAAGTGGAGCAATCAAAGTCTGGAGTGAAGTATGGCCAATGCTGGTGTTTGTTAGGCAGCCGTGGCCCTGCACAGGTCAGAGGAATAACTCAATATAAAAGCACACACACACATATACACACATACTGAATCAAACCCTCATCTGAAAGTCGTCCTGAATTTTACTTTGCATTGTTACATGACTTGTCCATGAATGTCTACAGTTAACACAAACTAGTTTGACGCAAAATAGAGGACAGGACAGATGCATGGTGGGACTCTAGCCTTTCTCATGTGTCATGTGTCCCCTCACAGTGCTGCGATGCCTGGGCATCCCCACACGCTGCATCACCAACTTTGAGTCAGCCCATGACACAGACGGAAACCTCTCCATCGACCGAGTGTACAACACACATAGGCAGAGTGTTAACCATGCTGACAGTATCTGGTAGGATCCTCTCGTGTTCACAGCACATGCAGACACACAGAAATCTGTTATGTTATGTAGTATGAGTCCCTATAGGAATTCATAACATAACTCACAACTTTGTGTGATTATGAGTTTTTTTATTTTATTTTGCGTGTCAGGAACTTTCATTGTTGGATCGAGTCTTACATGCAGAGAGAAGATCTACCTGAAGGATATGGTGGCTGGCAAGTCTTGGACCCCACACCTCAGGAGAGGAGTAGTGGTAGGGCCCTCTTGCAAAATTTGCCTAATTTCTTTGTGCTCCCAGCTCCCAGTTTAAATCCTGCAAAATAAACGACTTATGCTTTGGATATTATGTTTATTCTTTAAACTCTTCTGAGTTTGGTATGCTCCAGTAACTATGGATTATTATTGCCAATTAAGTGCAAAGTCGCTTTATGTACACTGAAAAATAAATTAATGAATCTGTATTTTTTCCTTTCTAGGTATGTTTCGCTGTGGCCCATGTCCTTTGAAGGCCATTAAAGAAGGGGACCTCAATGTGAAGTTTGATGTTCCATTTGTCTTTGCTGAGGTGAATGCAGACATCATCAATTGGGAAATCAGACCAGACGGTCAGCGAAAGCGGGTGGGTGATTATTTTGCATGTCTTTATTCTTTATCCATTTTTATTATAACTTCTACCTCTTTTTGCTTATCTTTAAAAAAAGAATTGCTGCGGAAATTAATTTTCCTTTTCTTTTTAAATGTTTCATAGCTTTCATCCAACTCCGCAAAAGTGGGGAGGAACATTAGCACCAAAAGTCCTTACAGTAACGAGAGGGAAGATATAACCCTTCAGTACAAGTACCAAGAAGGTTAGTTTCTTTTTGACATCAACAGACAGTGTCATACTCACTTATACCTTTATCATGGGGTGCTATGGGCACCCTATCATAACGGTATAAAATACTAAATCCTTAATGGTACCCTGTGAATGGAACAGGGTACTCTTAAAGATTTCGACTTTCTTACCTATATTAGTCATGTTAATCGTTTGCTGATCAAGTTAAGACTAGAATTAGAAGTACTAACAATGACAAAGATCCATGATGATGAAATTCCACTTTTTATGGTATGGTGAGGATGAAGGGCCACAGCGATCGACACACAGACATTAAGAAATCTCTCATTGATCACTGTTAGCCCCAACTCTAACTACATCCGAAGGAAAACTTCTGTTTAGTTTAGAGCACAGTTGATGTTAATATTGGCCTCGGCAGAGGTTGTGGATCTGCCCATGTCCATTGGGCTGCGGGTGACCGAATCTGCTCCTGCCTCCACAGGTTCAGCCAAGGAAGCGGGAGGGTGTACAACAAGGCAGGGCGGACGCATCTCCGGGCCGGATGGAGAAGAGGAATCAAATCCCAGGTGCAGTTTAGAGTCCTTTTGTTACAAATCGACCACAGAGCAAGCAACAACGTCATGTTCATTATTTAATTCGTACGCCCACGGAGGATAACCCACAACAAGAAAGATGTTTGAAAATTTTGTACATGCATATCAGAAGGTGATTCTTCAGAATATATTAATTAATTAGCATGTGCTTTGATAATGGTCAGCAGTATCTATTCCGATATGCTGATTGACTTGATCGCTCCATGGGTGAAACCGGCCAGCAGATATTTTATTCAGCTTCATTATACATTAGTAATTTACATGGATTAAATTTATTTCTCTCACAGCCAATGAACCAGGAAACGTGCAGCTGGAGATCAGATACGCCAAGCCTGTTTTCGGGACCGACTTTGACGTCATCTTTGAGGCAAGTTGTAGTGTCATTCAGTGACATAACGGATGGAGATGCAGGGAGTGCATACCCTGTACGATCCTGTCTTTGTGAGGTTATTGCATCATGGATAGGTCCTATCATCAACGGATCTATAATTCTTCTTTCCTCTCAGTTGGAGAACATGGGAGACGAAGAAGTCAGCTGCAAATTGAACATGATGTCAAAGGCTGTCACGTATAACTCGGTCGCACCTGGGAGAGTGCCAGAATAGCACGGTCAATGTTGTCATTCCTGCTCCACAAAGGTACGTGGTCTAATGCCAGCACTTTAACCCTTCTTGGTTTAGAGACATAAACAGCGGCGCTGGCTATTTAGTATGAAACCACCAATTACACCCTGTATAGCAAAGCCTTGAAGTCTCCTTTATTTTTTGACTCATGGATATGGGGTGCGGTTTATCTCTAGAAACTTGGTAGTTCATATATATATTCCCATATTCTATAATTTAGTAATGGAGTACAAAGTTCTGGCTAGCTATGGTCGTTTTGTGTATACATATTATTTTGCTGTTGTGTTCATTCTGTTCCCCACAGTCCACAGGGAGACGGTGCGTTTACTCTACACTAAGTATGCCTCAGTCCGTCAGCGAGCACAACATCATCCGGGTGATAGGGGTGGCAAGAGTTGTCCGGCCAGGAAAAATCCATCCTGGAGATGGTCAACATCCCACTGAGCAAGCCCAAACTCAGTATTAAGGTGGGTTTCCTATCCATGAGCAAGATGCTAAGCCTCGTCCTTTGGACATAAGTTGATATAAGTGTCAGTGCCGAATTACTAATATCTAAAAAGCTTAAAAACTGTTGATTAACATTAAACCATTGCCAGTTTATATGCAGATAGACAGGTTAAAGGTCAGATGTCAGGTCATTTGAATATATTAAATTCAACTCAGGCTCCTCTCTTTAGTGTTAGTTTTTCCACAACATCGTCCGCTCAAGAAGCCAGTGTGGATATAGAGTGGAGTGCACCCCCATTTAACATCCTAATCTCTCCTTTCTCCAGGTTCCTGGCTGGGTGATTTTAAATAGGAAAATCACCACCGTCATCACCTTCACCAATCCATTGCCAGTGCCACTGAACCGAGGAGTGTTCACTGTTGAAGGAGCTGGCCTACTTCCCACCAAAGAGATCCGCATATCGTAAGTATCTGTCCAAATTTTTTTATAAATCAGTGATGACAAACAACATATAACACATATCACTTAACTGATATGGAAGGGTTTTCCTAATTTGCGATCAATTGTCATACATACACCAGTATGTAAAAACATCTGATGCTGGCCTGACAGTGGGTTTAGCATTGAGCTGTCAGTCAATATACGCACAGCGCTTGTATATAAAACGAATCAAATGCAGTGTAAAATACTTTCATAGATATTTTATGCAAAATAATAATATTTTTGGGCAAATTAGTCTGTTGAGTCATGTTACCTTTCTCTTCAATATTCCATATCTTCCTAACCATGCCTTAAACCCCTATTCTCCTCCCTCCGTACTCAACTCTCACTCTTCATAATACTCATGAGATAATGTAAATACTACTACATATGTACTCCGTGATATAGATATGCCCATCATGTCTTGTGTCTCTCTCCCCCTCAGTGGTAGCATCGCTCCAGGGCCAGCGTGTGTCTGTGGAGCTGTCCTTCACACCCATGAGGGCGGGGGTCAGGGAGTTCCTGGTGGACTTTGACTCCGACAGGCTCCAGGACGTGAAGGGAGTCGCCACGCTGGTGGTCCGCAAGACTTCACCCTCGTATTCTTCCATGATGCCCAACATATTCGGGTAGAGAGGATTGTAATGCCCTACAAGTTGTGATCAAACCTATAGCTGTCAACAGGGCTCTGGCACCCGCTCTTATACTGACAATTATATTTAGCAAAGTCAAGCAAGGGTTTCACTTTTCTTAATATACCATGATGTGTAGCGCTGATTCAATTAATTAATTAATTAATTTCAATTAATGTGAAGAAAATGCAAACATTGCCTTAATTCTTTGCAATGTCACAGGGCTATCATAAAGCAAGGCTCATTGATATTAAATGTAGTATTGATAGACATATATCCATGCATTTTGCACTTCTGCAGATCACCATTTTGTTGTTATTGAATCATTGTTTTGCCACGATTTTTGTATCTATTCTTTTTTAATTGTAATAAAGACATTTACATAATTGTGGGGGCCAATGTATAGATATTGTGGTTGGGATATGGGGCAGTAATAGGGTAAGGGTTAATTATAGGGTCAGTGTTAGTAATAGGTTAAGGTTACTAATAGGGTAAGTGTTACACAGAGAACCTGTTGCTCAATATTTCTTTAAATAACCTTTCCTTAAATAGTTCTATGAAGAACCAACATACGGTTGAAAACAGCTGCATAGGGAAAAGAACTACAAGCCAACCAAAAAAAGTGTCTTTAACACCATCTAATGTCATTGTATCAATCATTAGTCTACACTAAGTCAGTCACTCCTTCCACTATTAGGCTATCAAAAGCTGTTAGTAGTCATTATAAATAACTATTACATTCCTTTAAACAAACCTCCCTTCATGAACCGTGTGCTGACACATTGATCTGTGGCCTCTGACATCTAACTAACTTGTCTTGTCGATGATTTTTAATTTTTTGAGGCATGTGTATGAACTGGATAATGAATTGCCCTTCTTGGGGATACATAAGGTTGTCTGAATCTGAATCTGTTACGGGCCTCGGCCAAACCCAGCGGATGCTCTGCTCCGTCTCCCCCCTTTGGGCAAGATGATCCCTAGTTTTTTCCGTGGCTCTACACCTGTTGGACACGCCAACCTGCCATCCATCTCCGGTCACCATCCTGCCCTACTTAAACCCTGTTCTTCACCCACTCATCGACAGATCGTTGTTTCAACGAGAGTGGTAGGTAACCAGTGTCGGCATTTAGAATTTTGCATTTCTAATACATTTTGTATTCCATGTTACCTTCTGTTCTCAATCTCTGTGTTCTCCTTGCCCCAGGATCCACAACCCCATACCTGCCTGCTATCCACCCTGTGTGCTCCTCTACCTGCCTACCTGACAGTAGCGCTGCCTGCCTGCCTGCCATCCATCCTTGCCTGTCCACCTCCTGTTTATTTTCTACTGGTCTCATCCTCCCTACAATAAACCTCTGGTTTAATTCAAACATGTTGTCTGCGTCTGAATTTGGGTTTGTTTGTAACCCTAATAGAATCTGAAAAAATTCCTTTTCATAAAAATTCCTTAGAATTTCCTTAGAATAGAAATTACTTCATATCCCAACCAAAAAAGTCCTCAACATACTAAGCCCGTATTGTAGTGCCCTTGTGTTGATGAATCCGATTGGTTGGTTTACAGAATATCCGGCGTATATCAAACCGGAGGCTAACTTGCAAATGTTGAGGCAGCATGCTCCGGTAGAGCTGCTCTTTAGCATCACCCTAACCGGGACTAACTAACAGAGCCTGTCTCTTCCCGTCCTATAGGCCTACTTATGGGAGAGATCCCGATTAAATCTGGATATTTAAATAAGTTGGGTGGTATAGGTTTTAAACAACATGTCCGAGTTGTTTGAATGACAGAAGCTCTGCTAGCTCGATGCTAAAGTGCTAACCGGAGCTAACAGCCTGTCCCCTCCCGTCCTATTAACTGTATTTATGGCTATGCCTTTTTCTCTTTTCAATATGACCAAACACAATGGCCAGAGGACCAGCATCCTTTCTTAACTGATAAACAAGATAATCTTTGAGTTTTACATGTTCTAGAAATGTTCATTAATTGACAGTCCTAATGTTTATTTTTCTTGTCGTCTGATTCTTTATTACAGTATGGAAGGGGAGATTTGGAGGTACCTGGTCAGGGGCTTGGTCAGCCTACAATTCACAGGTGCGGAGACTTCAGGGATACCGCACAGAGAGGACACTTAAGAGCTGTCTCTCATTCCTCGAGTGGACTCATTGGTTTGCGAATGACCACAAAGATGCTCCCATAGGCAGATTGCTGCATGGCATTCGCCACTTATTCAAATTGTAGAGGTTGAAGCAGTCTTCATTTTGGTCACTTGGCATAACACTGTCATGTGGTTTTATCAAACACCATCAGTAACATTTAAATTGAGTTGATGTGGACGGCTCTTTTTTTGTCCTATAGATACTTTCAGTGTTCAGTGCCTGTTTTTGAGATATGCATTGTTTGAAAGATAAGCCTTTGATTTTGTTAATTTTAATATGCCTTTCATCAACAGTGGTTTGGGGTTTTATAACTAATTAAGGTGCTTAACTACTGGTGAACAACGTTGCAGAACATATATGGTACCACGTTTGTGTGATTGCATTGAAAAGGGAATAACCAGTTACAATTGATTTACACGAAAGTTTCAGCTTACTTAGTGGGTAAATTCTCATGTTTTACTTAGTAACGTTGCAGAACATACATGGTACAAGTTTGTGTTGATTAAATGGAAAAGGGAATAATCTATTACAAATGATATTGGTACCTGGTAATACCATGGAAACAAGCGAGGTTTCCTACAAGGCAACCAAAAAGAGTGTCTTTGACACGATCTAATGCCATTGTATCAATCATTAGTCTACACTTAGTCAGTCACTCCTTCCGCATATAGGCTATAAAGCTGGCAGTAGTCATTATTCTTTTGAATAGACGCAGTGCATTCTGGGGCAGTTGAGTACGTCTAGTAAGCTAGCGATGCTTATACAAAATCTTTCCGGAAGTAGAAGACATTCGGATACAACTCGCTTACCTAAAACACGCTTACTACGTTCTGCTTACTCAATTTGATGTCCTAGTTAGTAAGAGTAGGAAGCAAGTAGTTGGTTTCGAACACACCCAGTGTCCCAATTCAGGGGACGCATCCTTCGAAGGACGCGGTCTATGAAGGTCTGGCCGTCGTAGACCGTGAAGGCCGGGCCGAAGGCCGAACAAACGTTTTTAAATGAGACGGTCTGCCCTACGGAGCATTTCAAGTTTGCGTAACAAGCCGTTAACACCCTTTACCTTGCGTGATGACGCGCCGCACCTGTCACCTAGCAACCTGACAGCTGCGTTTCAACCGGACGGCGGAGGAGAAATATGGAGCCGTTTTCAGAGATGTCCACTTTCACTTAGATGTCCACTTCTTACTTTATTGTTACTTTTATTTTATTGTATTTTATTCATAATTTTCTATTTTTTATAATCTTATCTTCTATGCTTGTAATTTCTATTTGTACGGAGCACCTGGAACAAAACAATTTACCCCCGGGGATCAATGAAGTTTTCTGATTCTGATTCTGATTCTGATTATATAATAATTATTTAAAATATAACGTTAATTCGTTTAACGTTATATGGCTCGTGTTAATGAAATTGAACTTTGACAATAAAGTTACAAATTTAAAATAGTCCCAACTTTATTTGAACACCAAAAAATGTTTTTACATAGTTTTGTCATTGAATAATGTAATTTGCTGCAACTGCCGCTTCCGCTCTCTCTGACTGAAAAAAATCCAACGCGCAATGAATCTTGGGATACGTTGGGCCGTGAAGGATACATGTATCCTTCAAATCCGGGAAAAGAAGGCTGCATTTGTCGGCCGCATTTGAAGGAGTCTTCGAAATGGGACAGGCCTTGACGCGTCGCAGTGACGCAATCGCCCTTCGAATGCACCCTTCGAAGGATGCGTCCCCTGAATTGGGACACAGCCTATAGCTCTATAGCCACCTAAACAGACTTGTTTAGGTGACTAGGCTAACTACCGTCACCGGAGCAAGTCCGGCTGTTTTCAAAAGCATCTGTCATTTCAAAGCAACAACAAACAGATCGCAAATATCCTAACAGCACGGACGAGAGAAACGTATAAATCCCTTTGTTTAAGGCGTTATGTTGTGATATAGTGTCAATAAAGACCGAATTTATATAGCTTTACATTTACGGTAATACTTGTCTTGAAATGATACGGAGGAGGCGGGCCGTGCTGGTGTCACATACCATTGTTGGGAATGGCATATGCCGTTCCACCTGAATGGCAGTTACCGTTTCAGAACGGCAGTTACCGTTTCAGAACGGCATGTGCCGTTTCAGAACGGCAGTTACCGTTCCTGAACGGCATATGCCATGGTGGTCGTGGTGGCACATGCCACAGGCCAATAAACGATCTCGGCCCTACTGCAATCTGCATCACCAACCTCCTCTACAGCTGTGAAGCCTGGGTTACTTACAGCCGCCACATCAAGTCCCTGGAACAGTTTAACATCCGCTGTCTGCAGCGCATCCTAGGAATCACTTGATTTGACCGAGTGCCGCACACTGAGATCCTTGGGAGGACAGGCTGCAAAAGTATTGAGGCCACAATCACTCGGCACCGACTGCGTTGGCTGGGGCATGTCACAAGGATGCCCTACAACCGTCTGCCCCTCAGAGTATGGACGTCATCATCGGTCTCGATGGACAACAACTGCTGCTGTGTAGTGTGGCTGCCTAGAAAAGTATATTAGGATCCTGAGTCTCCTCCATGACAATATGTCAGCAGCTGTCCTCTGCAATGGCTCTGAGACGGAACCTTTAAGGTTGAAACTGGAGTCTGCATTATTGCCCCCGCCCTCTTCACACTCTTTATAGCAGCCATCCTCCACCTCATTGGTAACAATCGACCCACCGTTGTCAAGTTTTTTTTTCAAACAGATCGCAATTTGTTCTGCATTGTCATCTGCAATATGCAGATGACAATGCTATTGTGGCCCACACAGAAGAAGATCTACAGATCACATTGAATTTTTTTGCTAGGGCTTACAAGCTCCTTGGACTGATCCTCAACATCAAAAAGACCCAGGTTCTCCACCAGCCCCCACCAGACACCTTTGCACCTCCGCCGACAATAACAATTGCAAATGAATGCCTTGTGAATGTGGACCACTTTCCATATCTGGGTAGCCACCTCTCCTCAAAATCAGACATTGAAAGTGAAACACAACATTGAATCTGCTGTGCAAGTGGAGCTTTTGCAAAGCTCCGCAAAAGGGTCTTTGAGAATCCAGATCTAGGACTTGTATGTAAAGCAATCATCCTTCCCGCACTCCTCTATGGCACAGAGAGATGGACAACATACAGCAGGCATCTAAGAGCTTTGGAGTCCTACCATCGGAGACACCTCAGGAAAATCCTGCGTGTCATCAGGGAAGAGGAGCGGACAAACATCAGCATCCTGGATGATGCAAACATACACAGCATCACCACCACTATCACAAAGTAGGGATGGGCATAATTAATCGATGCTCGATAATTGATCGTTAAGAAATGCATCGATCAATTTATATTGTTATCGATCAAAAGGACGTTGTGTTGCATACTGTGAGTCTTGAAGCATTTAATTGAATATAACCCTGCCGACTGGTGGAAAGTGAATGGAAGAAGGTTCCCCGGGCTGTCAAAGTTAGCGCGACAATACCTCTGCATCCCCGCAACTTCGGTCCCGTCAGAGCGGGTGTTTTCTGCTGCTGGACTGACAGTTACAAGGCTGCGTTCGCGTCTGACCCCCGAGCATGTTAACATGCTTATATTCCTTAACAAAAATATGTAGGCTGGAGTTACTGTATGCTATGGACAGTAGGGACAGTCACCACCGTATGTGAGTCGCTCTTTTTTTTCTTAATGTGTTGTCTCTCGCTCCGCTTTTCTTTCGGCTTGGTGCCTCTTGGAGTCGTTACATTTTGCCAAAACTGTGATATTTTAGCAACAAGTTCAGCCTTAAATATGTTCAATAAGGTATTGCTTTTAGATAGACTAGTTCATGCAATTGTTTGTAAATGGGTGGCTCATCCTTTTGTTGCGAGCCTTTTCCGCACGCCGGCTGCAGCCTATAGGCATTATATGTCGGCCTTTTTCCCCCCTTTTTTTCAAAACAGTTATACAGTTTAATGCCCACTTTTAGCCTACTGCCTTTGTTTGATTATTGTTGTCCGATAAGTTGGATACTTATTGTAATTGGAATAGGCTACAGATTTAGTCTTGTTGAACCGTTTCCAAACCTTTAAGAGCGCCTGTAGGCGCATTGTACGGACTTTACGAGCGCCGCACATATAATGCCTGTATTTATTATAAAACTGTTAAACAGTTGTAGGGTCTTCAAGTTAACTGTATTGAATTAATGTTGCCCATACATTATTGTTGGAATAAAGATTTAATTGATAAAAACATGCTGCATTTTGTATTTTCGGGAATTTCAATATAGCCTGTAGAAAAAAGTTAATGATTAATCGATAATTGATCGATAACTCTAGCGATGCTCGATCAAGGAAATTTCTTCAAATGCCCATCCCTATCACAAAGCATCAGCTGCGACGGACAGGCCACGTCATACAGATGCCTGATACCCGCCTCCCAAAGCAGGTACTCTACTCCAAGCTTTCGATTGGCCACGTGCACCTGGAGGCCAGAGAAAGCACTACAAGGACACATTAACAGTTTAAACTGGGAGGACACTGCGCGACACAGATCTACCTGGAGAAACTGCCTGAAAGAAGGTGCCACTTTCCAGGAGGACCAACTCCCACAGGCTGCAAAACTCAAGCAGCAGCAAAGGAAGGAGAGGTTCACCACCAAACAGGCCTCCCCAATCCCTCCCCCTGGCACCTCACATCCATGCCCACACTGCAATGGAGTATGGCGGCTTCAGAATTGGCCTCCGAGTGATCGCCGATGATGATGATGATGGTGTGTGTGTGTGTGTGTGTGTGTGTGTGTGTGTGTGTGTGTGTGTGTGTGTGTGTGTGTGTGTGTGTGTGTGTGTATGTGTGTGTGTGTGTGTGTGTGTGTGTGTGTGTGTGAATGTGTGTGAGCTTAATTTATCCAATCAACATTTTTATTAACGGTGGACCACCAAAACAGAACCAATACAAACCCTGCCGCTATTTGATTGCATCATGTGGCTGTTGCTCCTTACTCGGCTGGGTCTGATCCCGGGGTAGTTGGTAGGCTCCAGGTGTGTCTGCATCTGGCTCCGGAACTTTGTGTTTCTCTTATTGGAATACAAAATCATGTACAGCAGTTAGCTGTTCAAACATATTTTCCTTAATTCTATTTTTTATTGCTCTATTGGAAGTCCCTTATGGGGCCCTTGAAATGTAGGTGAAGGCATGAAACGAACCGTAAGCATTTCTTGCAAGGTTAGCAGAGTCATTCTGTTACCTTGCCATTGATAACTCATTAGTGCTAAAGATAGTGCAAACCCAATTCTATTTAGTGCTTGCACAGATTGTTGTTTTTAGTTTTGAGCAACCCATTCCATATTCTGAGCTAATTTCAAACCTTGGCATGACATTTCTAGTAAAGATTTCTGATAACAGTATCCACCTTGATTTAATTTCTTACTACTTCCCTCCTTGCGCATGGGTGGCCAATGCCAAGAGCATTAAATGATAAGGCCTAAAAAAAAAAATTGTTTGGTTCCGGTTTCCGACCGACCCTGTCCATTTGTGTGCGACCCAAATTATTTTATGAGCTTTAAAAAAAAAAAAAAAAAAAAGTTTTTTTTTTTTTTGATGCAAACTATAATTACGTTTTTGTACAGCACCTCTTCATTCTGTACAAGGATGAGCGCATTCTCTCGTTTATAAATGAAAACAACCTACTTATCATTCGCTGCCGCTGGAAAAAATAAAATAAAAAAATAAAATAAATTCCCTACCTACCCATGACCTCAACTGACAACCAACAGGAACCAAACTTTTTTTTTTTTTTAGGCCTAAGCAAACCTAACGACGCTGTCGGTGCAACCAACTTTGAAGTCCCTAACCCTAACTAAAATGAAACCAATCTATTGGGAAGGGAAATCGAGGCATTATATCCAAAACCAAAGGTAGCTATTGATGGGTTTACCATCAGCCGCCTTGAAACAACACTGTTCCCAAAGTCATGCACTAAACCGAAAACGATACATGCGCAAAGGTTAAATAAACAAAAACGCAACATGACCCGTTCCAAGTCCAACACTTCCGCTACCTGAGCTGACATATCTGACTCCTGTTCATCCTCCACCTTTCACCAACCGGCTCATCCTATGATGGTTGCAACTCGTCACTTCATGATCAAGTGAGCCAAGTCTTCGTGACTGTGCCTGCCTTAGGTTGTCCCAGATGTCAAAATAAGCACGTAAGCTGTAATATCCGCGCAAAGCCACAAGGGAGCAGGACCAAACATATGAACTGTAATAACTGCTCATGGCCACAAGATGGCAGCACCATCACACATATGAGGAAGCTGGAGGCGTGCTCTCAGATCACAGACGCCAGCGCATGTACCATGTCATATAGTCCACGCCTACTCTGAATAGGAGCAAGCGCGCGCCCAAGGAAGGACAGAAACACATGGTAGCCCATCTAATGGTTGGCTGGTTGGATCCCCGCACGCGTCATATACAATTCCCCTCCTATTGCTTCATAGTTACCATACTGACACTTTAACAAATAAAGTGAGTCAAAAGAGAGCCTCATTCGTGTACCTTTTCTAAAGTTGGCATTTTATTTTCTTGTATCCATTATCAATTGTATTTTCTTCTCTTCTATTCTTCTGCTTTACCGCGTCTTTCATGCGTCTTTCCGTAGAGTCGGTAAACTTTGTCGGTGGCAGGTTGCTTTAAATATTGCCGTCGTGAAGGATTATGGGATACCACTATCTCCTTCCCTTTCGCAAAGGTTGCTCATGAGTAACCTATGGAGTGGCGAAGTCACGCCCCTTCCGGTAGAGCTCATGGGACCTATGAGATCGAAAAATACGAATGGGTGTCAATAGAGAGAAAATAATTATTTTCTGGTCCCAGTCTTTATATGCCCTGGATTACACATATGTTGTTTGTGGATTTAAATGATAATTTTTCATGCAAAGAAAACTAAAAATGTTCGTGAAGAAGTTTGATAATTTTAGGTTTTATGTGAGGCCGCTTGGTGAACTACAGCTCTTCGCTGCTCTCGACGCATATGATATACGTCACCACACCCGCACTTGGAACTCGGCACAGAGATGGCACATAACTAAAACTCTCCACATGCCCCGACTTATAGTGGTTTTCACCTCTTTCTATGCTTTTATCGCCTTGAAAAAAAGGGGTGAAGTGGAGCAGAGAGATCGGCATCTCTGTGCCGAGTTCCAAGTGCTGGTGTGGTGACGTATATCATATGCGTCGAGAGCATCGAAGAGCTGTAGTTCACAAAGCGGCCTCACATAAAACCTAAAATTATCAAACTTCTTCACGAATATTTTTAGTTTTCTTTGCATGAAAAATTATCATTTAAATCCACAAACAACATATGTGTAATCCAGGGCATATAAAGACTGGGACCAGAAAATACAAATTTTCTCTCCATTGACACCCATTCATATTTTTCGATCTCATAGGTCCCATGAGCTCTACCGGAAGGGGCGTGTCTTCGCCACTCTATAGATAAAGGAGGGTTAAAGGAAGCACCGCATTTTAGAATTCGAACCACCTTTCCTCCAAGCACTTCCGGGTCATCTCAATAGCAAAGGAAATTTCCTATGCAAAAAAGAGAATTTGTAGAGAACCAAAGGTTTTCTTCAAAAGGCCCCTTGGAATATGTTTATATTCTCTGCAGTTTAGACTTGTAATCAATGAGTTACTTTTTTAATGAATTAGACTCGTTTTTGTCTGGTGGCTTGTTGTCACTGGCTTGTTATCAGCGGTTAGACGCGCATGGACGGATTTTATAGTGACACAGCCTATAACTCATTGAGCTCATTGATTTAACGAGGCAGGGTTATTTGAAACAATTAATTAAATATGTGTGAGAGGTCATTCCTCCTCTTGAGTGTGCTTCCTATTTATGTCTAGTGTACACCCCTACTATCCACAAGCACCCCCTCCTAGTGGCGGTTTTAGGTACGGGCGAACCAGGCAGCCGCCCGGGGCGGCATATTTGTGGGGGGCGCCAAATCACATGGGGGGCGCCACGAGCAGTAAAAAAAAAAATCGCGTTGCGTAGCGGTTATCAATGAAGTACTAAATAACATTGTGTGGGGAATAGGTATTTTGGCGCCCCCTCTGGCTGCAGGCGCACACCTGCTCGTTGAGAAGGTGCCGTGCACAGACTGAATGAACCCCCCCCCAACCCTATGGCCGGGTGTGTGCGGACCATATGCTCCGGCGTTACCTTGGTTACGTACTTCTTGGCTTCGTACTTATTACTCCTCTACAAACACACCTCCACAAAGGTTTAGGAGGAGGAGGAGAGAGACTTATTACTCCTCTTCATATTACACACCTCCATAAAGGAGGAGGAGGGGGAGAGCCCTACCAGGTAGCCAACTGGAGACTTCTTGCTCTTGGAAGACTTCTCTAGCTCCTCCCACTCCTCCTTCTCAGCCAATGACCTCAGCTTCAGCCACCAGCTCCTAAACACACACAGGCCATTACACACACACACACACACACACATACACACACTAACACACACAGACACAGACACACAGACACACGCCATTACACACACACACCACAAGGCCATTACACACACACACACACACACACACACACACACACACACACACACACACACACACACACACACACACACACACACACACACACACACACACACACACACACACATACACACACAAACACACACAGGCCATTGCACAAACACACATAGGCCCAATCTCAAAGTGAGCCCTGAGAAATATAATTTTTACTTTTGAATACTTCAGTATAAAGGATGTATTGAATAATTTAGGTGAATATTGGCCTACACATACTAATCATAAGTCAGAACGGGCTACATTTGGCTGAAATATAAAAGGTACAAGTAGTAATATGAAGAGCCGTTTGGGAGCCAAAAGAGCCGGCTTTTGTTGGTGAGCTGATCCAAATGATCTGGCTCACTAAAAAAAGGCATTGACAGTTGCGTCTTTTTGTTGTTGACCTACCTAATTTCCGAATTTCCCTTTGGTCTCCGCGGTAAACGTCACAACGCTTTGAACGGTTATTCCCTTAGGTGAGGTCTGCACTGATGCAGACTCACGGAAAGGGCTCTGTAAGTGTGGACTCAAACCCTCATGCCCTTTGGAATTCGACATCCCTAAAGCCTTGATAAGGCTTTAGGGATGGGACAGCTCTAAAGCGTTGATAATTTCGCGAGTCCGGATTCTTGTACTGGAAGCCAATGCAAAACCCTGAGGATTGGTGTGATGTGTTCTCTTTTTGGGGATTTTGTTAAAATTCTGGCAGCAGCATTGTATGGTGTGTTTCTATTTGCAGCTTTAGACTTCCTTTAAATGACTTTAGAATGTTATTCCAGCCAAAAGTACTTTGAATAGAATCTGTGTTTGAAAGGTCAAATAAAGGTTTCTTCCCTTTCCTTTACATATTGTATCACATATCAGGGCCGCAAATGAGGATGTTGTCCACATAATGGATTATGCAACAATAGCATTGTCATCTGCAATATGCAGATGACAATGCTATTGTGGCCCACATCAAAAAGACCTAGGTTCTTCACCAGCCCCCACCAGACACCTTTGCACCTCCGCCGACAATTGCAAATGAATGCCTTGTGAATGTGGACCACTTTCCATATCTGGATAGCCACCTCTCCTCAAAAGTGTGTGTGTGTGTGTGTGTGTGTGTGTGTGTGTGTGTGTGTGTGTGTGTGTGTGTGTGTGTGTGTGTGTGTGTGTGTAACTTGGAGGAGAACTCATTCATGGCCTTGTTGTACTCGTCCACATCGCTCTGCAGGAAGGACAGACGGGCCTCCAGCCACTGTTCAGACACACGGCCAATCAGCCTGCAGCCTCTGCAGCTAGTGCTAACCTAGCAGCTAGCCTGTAGTCTCTGCAGCTAGCCCTAACCTAGTAGCCTATACCCTCTGTAGCTGATGATTTCAGATACTACTATGAAGAAATTATGAGACAATACCGCAGAATTTTTATTGCGTTGTGCTATGTAGAATTGTGTTGTACTACCCATTATGTGGACAACATCAACAGTTGCGTTACTGATATGTGATACAATTCAAGCACAGGCTACCAAACTCACTTCCAGTTTTCCCCCAGGTCATCAGACTTCAGCTGAATTTTAATTGCTTTGTGTTTGGTAGAATGTGTTGCACCACGTTTTGGAGGTTTTATAGAAAAAGATCTTGCGATGCACCTGGACACATCTTCAGTGTTGTATCCTGGGTTCATCAGGTGTTTCGGGTCGTGCAACAGACAACCCCGCCCAGGCGACCCAAGAGGGATTGATTATGTCCCAGTACGGTGCAGTTCTCTAAAGCCAGATTGAAATTCTGATAAAATGAAGTTGATTCATTTGATTTTTCAGTTCATTCAAGCACTTTGATAGGACAGTGTCAAGTTATGAAACATAGTTCAAGGGTTCAATGGTTCAATCAGCTGCTTACTTTAAGTATTCTTCTAATTTGCAGCTTTAGAAGTGTCCAGCAGCTTAAAATCTTTGCGGACCTCCGGAAGGTTGTGCTGTGAAATGCTTAGATGTCTAAGAAAAAATATACATTAGATGACTGATAGACTGACCGATACTACTATGAAGAAATGATGAGACCGTACAACAGAATTTTGATTGTGTTGTGTTATTTAGAATTGTGTTGCATAACCCATTATGTGGACAACATCCTCATTTGCGGCACTGATATGTGATGCAATATGTAAAGGAAAGGGAAGAAACCTTTATTTGACCGTTCAAACACAGATTCTATTCAAAGTACTTTTGGCTGGAATAACATTCTAAAGTCATTTAAAGGAAGTCTAAAGCTGCAAATAGAAACACACCATACAATGCTGCTGCCAGAATTTTAACAAAATCCCCAAAAAGAGAACACATCACACCAATCCTCAGGTCTTTGCATTGGCTTCCAGTACAAGAATCTTTAAGACACTCGATGGCCTGGGGCTGAAATACATCTCAGATATGCTAGTCTATTAATAATAATAATAATAATAATAATAAATAAAATGTATATAGCGCTTAATATGGTACTCTAAGACGCTTTACATATTGCCCTATCAAAACTATGTAAGACAGACTAGGAATTAGGGCATTGACTTTGGCCCAAAAATCATATTCGAAGTTTGTTTGTTTATTAATATTAATATTCGAATATATTCGAATATCTATTTAAATTTTTTTTAAATACCTTCAGTAAGACATATATGGTATCAAACTTGAGTTGTATATGTTTTGTCCACCAGAGGGCAGTGTATAAGTCAACGTCAATAGGCACGGCAGGCTACGATGTTTTCAGAACATTTATTTATTTAAGGTCAGACACAAACTGTGTATACTATGCATCAAAATAAAGATAAATAAGCAATCAAGTCAAATAAGCCAGTCAGGCTAAACTGAAAAGACAAACTAAAGGTAGGCCAAAAAACAA
Organism: Gadus morhua; assembly: GCF_902167405.1. NCBI lineage: Eukaryota > Metazoa > Chordata > Actinopteri > Gadiformes > Gadidae > Gadus > Gadus morhua. Next base: position 16,910,321 of record NC_044056.1, on the reverse strand, counting down.
AAACCCATCCTACCAGCCACTAACGAACGGCCCATTGCCAAACTGTATCGCTCACATAAACTGCAGCCAGCCCCGATCTTTATAGGGCTGAAGACTTTTTTAAGTTATTCGCCAAAAAAAACAGGTGATTCACATGTTCTGGCTCTAGGGAAGAGCGTTGCTTGGAGACGATGTTCCCCGCGGTGGAAAACACTCGTTCCGACCTGACGGATGTCCCGCATATTGCCAGGTAGCCGCGTGCCAGCTGGGCGAGATGGGGGTACTTGGGGCTTCTCTCCTTCCACCAGTACAGGGGGTTGCTGTCAGACGGGGGGGGGGGGGGCTCATTGTCGTAGTCCATCATTTCTCTTTGGATCATATCTTCACTCTGTCTAACTGTTAAAAATAAATGAATTTGTTAATGTGTTGTTTATGCTACGTTTTATACTGCACATTATTTTATTTTCAATGTAGGGCTATACATAGCGAGTTTGAGTTGTTATGAAAGGCACTCGATAATTGAAACGATTTGTACTATTTCTTATTGAATATCATAATTATTACCTGCTCCGGCCAAATTTTGGCAGTAAACATCTCCAAAGTGGTTCCCCATCGCACTAAGAGCATTCTTTTCCTTGCGCTGCTGTGGCGCCGTAGCGGTGGCATTCTCCTCTTGGCCTTCCACGCCTGTCTCCTCGCTGAGGTCGGCAAGCTCCCTCTGAACCTTATCTCGCACTGCCTGCCGCGATTCTTGTTCCAAATGAACCAATTTCAATTTTTAGGCGTTTATTTAAGTCAGGCACAGAGTTACATTTTACAACATGGTTTCATGGTCAAAACACATTCAAAGGTTAAAAAGCAAAATAGTTACATTTTACAGCAAGGTCAACGCATTCAAATGTTAACACAAAATTCTACATAACTCAGTGTTCTCTATTTTCCAGAGTTCCTTACATACCACAATTCCATATCGTTCCTTGTCCCTCCACACATAATCCTTTACCAAGGTTATGCTCAAATTAACGATTGATTCCGCTGAAAACAAAAGGCTCTTGTACACCATTAGGTTACGACACCTCCACATCGACTCTTTTGTGCAATTAATCAAGGCCCACCATCTTTCCCATCCCTTACAATCCCCACTCTTTATAACCCCATACAGGACATCTGATTCCGTTGGGACTCTAAACAGGTCACCCAGCCAAGGCCCCAATAAGCTCCAAACCCTCCGAGCCACCCCACATGACCACAACAAATGCGAAACATCCTCGTCTCCACCACACCCCACCCTGGGACATCTTGCGCTCTTAGATGACCCCCGTCTCTTCAGAAAATCTCGTGTAGGGAGACACCTCTGAACTGCCTGCCAAGCGAGATCTCTATCTGCGTTGAGCAAAAATGGCAAGTTGACATTTCTCCACACCCTAAGGCAGCTGGCTTCAGCCAGCGCGCCAACAGTAACCAGTCTTGACCGTTCGGGGCTCAAACAACTCTCCACGAAGGCTCGGTCTACCCGACCAACATCCCGCCACTTTCCAGACTTTACAAAGGTCACCACCCTTTCATACAGCAGAGGTCTCTTCTCTGCATGAGGTCTTTTTAGGCACGGTCTTAACCCCACTTTCCTTAGGACTTGATGGCCTACCCAGAACATGGCGAAATTTGGCCATAGACTCCTCCTATTTTCGTTTAGTACTGCCTGCAATATGGGCGTCAGGAATAGAGCCTCCATTTTCTTTGCTAGATCAGGGACATTTTTACCCCCTTTCTGTAATGGCCTATACATTATCTCTCGTCTAATTCTCTCTTGCTGCGCTCCCCACACAAACTGAAAAATGCATCTTCTCAGGGCTGTCATTACATACTTGGGGGCTGGAATTGTTGCGGCAAGGTAAGTGAGAGAAGCAACAATTTCTGAGTTGATCACCAGTACTTTCCCCGTAAAGGTGAGATTTCTTTGCTCCCATTGGAGCAGTTTACCTTTAATCTTTGGTAGTTTTTTCTCCCAATTAATATTTTCCATGTTTTGCCCAATCTCTAGTCCTAGAATCTTAATTCTCTCATCCCTTTGGACCAGGCCGTGGTTAAATTTTGGTTCAGGCCAATTAAGATACAAGATTTCACTTTTTGACCTATTGAGTTTGGCACTAGAGGCGGCGGAGAATTGGTCACACCAATATAGCACTTTAAGGATTGACTTATTGTCTGTGCATAATATTGTTAGATCATCCATATACACGGATAGCTTGGCTTCCTGTCCCCCGCTTCCAGGGACTTGGAGACCATGAATAGAAGGGTCTTCCTTTATAGCCCGAGCCAAGGGCTCCATGGCGAATATAAACAACATAACAGACAATGGGCATCCCTGTCTTACTCCTGAGCAAACTTCAAAGGTGTCAGTGGAGTGACCATTGATAACAACCTTGCTTAAGCAGTCAGTATACAGCAAGTCAATCCAAGCTCTAAGCTGAGGCCCAAAACCAAGTTTAACCAGGACTTTCCTGAGGAAGGTATGGCTAACCTTGTCAAATGCTTTTTCCAAATCTAAGGCGGATATACATAATGGCAGTCTGCGGTCACATGCGTAGAGGTAGGAATCTCTGACTAAGGCAAGACTTTCACTCATGTATCTTCCAGGTATTGCACATGTCTGCTCTTCCCCCACAATCTGCCCAGACACTTGTTGCAGGCGGAAAAAAAGGGCTTTTGCAAGGATCTTTCTGTCTACACCAAGCAAGGTAAGTGGGCGCCAGTTCTTAATGTCTTTTTTGTCTCCTTTTTTGTAAAGCAAGGAGATGATACCTGTTCTTAAGGATAATGGTAGGTTATTACTATGCAAACTTTCATTAAACATCTCTAAAAGTGGGTCTTTTAATACATCCCAAAAGGTAACATAAAATTCTTTGGGTAACCCATCAGCTCCTGGGGCCTTATTATCTTGCATGCTCTGTATGGCTTTGGTCAATTCATTTACAGTTAAGTCACTTTCGAGTTCAGAGGCAATACCGACGTTTGGCTTTAAGAAACTCAAGAGGTCTTCCAAGGCGTTTATGTCAGTCACCCCTTCTTTATACAATTCAGTATAAAAGGTATGTATTAAAGCAAGGATGTCTTTAGTTTCTGTTTTTTCTATTCCATCCTCATTCAGAATGGATGACATAGTGTTCCTGGGTCTGGCTAATTTCCTAAAGAAGTATCTGGAACATTTTTCGTTATCTTCCATGTGTTTAGTCCTGCTACGCATAAGCAGGCCTTTAGAATCCTCAGCAGTAACAGCTATCATCTCCTTCTTTAGCCTCACAATCTCTACTGCCACATCAAACCCTGAATGGGCCATCGTATATAAACGCTGTAACTTTGCCTGTTGTTTTTTGTATTTGAAACGCTTTTTCATTGCAATTCTTTTCCCTTCTCGTGTGAAAAAGTTTTTGGTCCGACTTTTTAAGTCTTCCCACCACTCTCCGACTGACTGGAATAAAAACTGCAGTGAAATCCATCTTTTTAACTTGTCCTTTAGTCTTTCTACTAATTTTAGATCTTTGAGTAATGAAACATTTAATTTCCAGGGATTTTGGCTTGTATGAGCCTTAACATTGCACCTTATTGTGCAGTCAATTTTTGAATGGTCACTGAAAAAAACTGGGGTAACAGCTGCATCAGAAACTAAAATGTTCTTTGTTGTCAACAGAAAATCAATACGTGAACAAATGGTGCCATTTGACCATGTATAGCCTGGTGTGTTAGGGTTCTTATAGCGAAAGGTATCATTAAGTTTAAAATCCTTGATGAGGTTATTCAACATTTCTGAACTTGAGTCAAGTCTGACCGTAGCAACGGTCATTCTGTCCTTTTTGTCCATAAGACAATTGAAGTCCCCGCCCAGGATCACATCGCTTCCACACACAAGAAGCGGCTGTATTTCTTTAAGAACCTCTAGGCGTTCATTTAGATCAGGTGGACAGTAAACATTGATTATTCTAAATTTTAGCTGGTGCCATTCAACGTCAATACAAAGCAGTCTTCCACCAATCACTCGTTTGACCTTTTTTATGCAGAAATCTTTACCTTTGAATAAAACCACAACCCCTGACGCTCTGTTCTTGTTGTCCCCTGACCATACAGATTGGCCAAAGGTCCATCTTTGTTCAAATGTCTTGTAATCGTCTCTGTATGGTATATTACATTCTTGGAGTAGAAAGATGTCATGTTTTTCACTATTTAAAAAGGTGAAAGCCGTCAGGCACTTCACAGGGTCATTAAGGCCTCTAGTGTTCAGGGATGAGATGGAGAGGACAGGCATCAGGATAGTGAGTGGGGGGGGGGGCAAAAGCTATATTTGGTCTTTCCTGATCTTTTTTGGTCGTTTGGGTCTAGCTAGAGGCTCCGGCTTGTGGGTTTCCCTGATGTGTGTGACAGCAGTAAAGGCCTCCACCTGCTCGTCTTCGAGAAAGGAGGGGTTTTTTCCAAGGGACGATGACCATTTTGTTCCGGGATACGTGGGAATCATCAGGAGAGATGGCTCACCTGATGATGAAGAATTCATCTGACGTTTCTTGGAATGTGCTGATTGGTCGGGTGGGCTTTCAAACAATGGTATAGCCGGAGGAGTTTCTAGTGCTTCCAACAGCAGGTTCCCCCTCTCAGCGGGCATTTCTGGATCTGTGATATCAGGAAGGTTAGCCAGCAGGGATTCTAACATGTCACCTGCTTCCTGGAGAGTTGCCGGAGATTTCCTTCGCTGGATGCCCTGTTCTGGCCTGGGGGTGGATTCCGCTTGCTGTGCAGGCCGGTGGTCGATCGCTGGGGCAAGGGTGGCGTCGATGGCAGTGGACCCTACATTATCATCCGGTATGGGGTCTGCAGCCCAGTCCAATATTGGTCCATTATCTGGGGCTGCATCCGGTTCTTTGGGAACGAGCAGCACCTGGTGTAATGGTTGGTCCTCGTTAAGACCTTGGTTCATCGGGAGGTTGTTGGTGATAGTGTTGAGCTTCACTCGGTTGGAGTAGGCCTTGGGACAGTCCCTGAATCTGTGGCTGGTTGAAGAACACAGACTGCATTCTAGTGGGGTTGTGCACTGGTCTGTATTGTGGTCTGATGCTTTGCACCTTTTGCAGTTGTTGCTAGGACAGGAGGCTGCAAGATGGTCCAGGCTTCCACACCTCCTGCACTGCTTGGGTTGGCCAGGGTAGAATGCAGAGCCACGGAATGCTCCCAGCTGGATCGTGTTGGGGATGTGTTGGACTGCTCCCTCAGCCCGTCGTAAACGCACCTGGAAGCGTCTGGTTCCTGTTTTTACTCCATCGATGTCGGTAACCTCCATTCCATTGGTGACATCGCAAAACCTCGATAACCAGGTCCACACGTCTTGATTTCTAACTTTTTCAGAAAGGATAATCACGTGGACTGTCTTTACATCTCTTTCTGCCAGTGGTATCATTGTGATCTTCTTGAAGCTCGGTGCTGATCTCTTCTTCTCATCAAATCGTTGCATACAAAGGTCAAAGTTCTGCACTGTTGTAAAGACAACTTCATATATCTTCTTACCCGGGAAGGCAAAAACGTAATCCAGTTCGTTGGTCGAAAACTGAAGGTCTTTCTGGAGAATTTGTCGACTGAACTGAAGCCGGTCCATTTCGAGGTCTTCTAGGAGGTTGAATCTCACTGCATTCCTTCGATTCTGTTGGAAGGCCATGGCAACTGCCGGAGGAGTTGATGAAGCCATGGCCGGCTTAGCTAGACTGCTTGTTCTGTCCGCAATTCACTGTGTCCCGTACAACGCTCGACTACAGACTTGCTAGTGAACCACCTTCTTGATCATGGTATCTCCCTTGCCAGGTAAGTATCCAAATGAACCAGCCGGTCGAAACGGGGGTCGAGGTAGCTGGCTGTGTTCAGTAGCAAGAATGCCCCTTTGTTGGGGCCATATCGCGCCTTCAGATCAGTTGACACCATGGTTTTCATCTGTTTCACTCCTGCCGGGTCATCGATGGAGGGCTTTAGTTGTTTCAGAAGCACATACTGCAGGGGAAGGACCGCTGATGCTGTTGGGTAGGCTTCTGTTGACAGCGCCTGGGTGGCTACTTTGAACGGCTGCAGCACATCTTTCACCTGCCGGACAAACACATATTCAATTACAAACTCATTCTAGCGCCACTAACATTAGATAGCTAGCTGCTAGCTAGTAAGCGCAGCCATGTGCCACTTGACGTTACACAAAACACTATCTTAGCTTAGCCAACGTTAACTTGGCTTATACGTGTTATTACATTTGCAAACAGTAATCTTAATATTAGGGATGTAATATTATTAGACCACCCAACATAATTATCCAACGTTACTGACCTTTTCCATCAGCGTCCACTCCACACTGCTGAGCTCCAGACGGCTGAGTTTCTTCTCCATTATAACTGCTGCAACAGGGGCTTGTTGATCAGCTGCCCGACAGATCATGTCATATGTACTGTTCCAGCGAGTGGCGCAGTCGTTGATGAGCTGGACTGGTTTGAGACCAAGGAGCTTCTGCTTGGCCTCCAGGAGGTAGCTGTCTGTAGGAGAGTGCTTGAAATGCTGAGCGGCAGCCTTCAGGCGGCTGACGGCTGTTGCAACGGAACGCTCTGAAAGCCCCTTTCTCGCTGCCAGATTAATTGTGTGCGCCATGCACGGGATATCCGTGATCCTCAAATACCTCTCGACAGCATTGACATAGTTGGTCGCATTATCAGTTGTGATGGCAAGCACAGACTCCCGCGGCACTTGAAACTCTTGCAGAACTTTGTCGATGCATGCAGAGACATTCGCTGCTGTGTGAGCGGTTTGAAGCTCAGACATGTCAAGGACGACATTTCTCATCTCCCAGTCCTCATCGATGAAATGGGCTGTGACCGTAACATAGGACTCAGTAGCCAAAGAACTCCACCCATCAGTGGTCAGTCCGAGTTTTTCTCCACACAGCATTTCCCTAATGCCATCTTTGGTTGTCTCGTACAGCTTCGTTATATTACCACTGATGGTCCGGAAGCAGGGGATATTGAATCTTGGCTCTAGCTCGTGGATCAAAGCTTGAAACCCGCTCCCATATATTGCGTTAATGGGCCTCATATCTTCGCAAATGAACCGTGTCAGCAAATCCGTTGCTTTACTTTGACGGGCATAGGGAAGGCCTCGTGAAGGTGACAGCATGGTGTCGATTCTGGCCTGCCTCGGCCCCAATCCCCCCACCTTCACCCCCTCCACCTCCAGCTTGCCGGTATGTAATGTAGACAGGTGGGCTCTTAAGTTGCTCGTTGTCCCGTGGTATGAGAGTTTGGTCCTACATATTCTACATGTTACTTTATCCTTCTTTGTTATCTTCCCCTGTATATTTGAGAACCCAAAGTGGCGCCACACGTTGCTTTTCAAATTGTCCGGAGTGTAAATGTCATTGTCGACATCCATCTCGGGTGCTGATGTCGATGTTGACGCGGCCATTGTTATACAAAATTGGCGCAAACCAGGACGCCTATGTCACGTTGTCACCTACAGGAGGGGAGGTGGGGTGAATTCCAAAGGGTGGGGGCAGCAACTGAGAAGGCCCGATCACCCCAAGTCCGTCGCTCAGTCGGTGGAACTTGTAGCAGTTTGGCAGAATTGGACCTGAGGAATCGGGAGGGGGCGTGGTGATGGAGGAGGTCGGCAAGGTAGGGGGGGGCTAGGCTGTTGAGGGCCTTGTAGGTGATGAGTAAGATTTTTCATGTCAGTCAAACAGTTGGAGAGGGTTGAGAGGGTGGAAGGACTGATGGTTTTGGAGGGGAGGTAGAGCTGTGTGTATATATATATTATATATATATATATATATATATATTTTGTTGATTTATATATACTTCATTCTATTTTATTTATTTTGAAGCACTTTGAATAACCACTGTGTATGATACTGTGCTATAGAAATACATTAGACTTTGACTTTGACTTTTATAATAGGTATTCTACCGTCATTAAAGTCACACAATCACACATTCTATGTTTCTCCATGTGGCTTCTCCAGCTATACTTTTGTTCTTTCCTGACTGTTCAATTGATGGCAGCTGCCTCATACCCACACCTGAAGGCAGACATTTGGAAGGTATCATCCTTCTGCTGGAATTTACCTGGCAAGAAGACTGTAACTCTGATTAAAAGGGATATTTTACCTGACATTAAATATTTGCCAGATTGGTGAGCTCAACATATCAAGGTCACGTTGGACTCAAAGAGGAACAGGAATCAGATTTTGGCAACTTTCCGCACAGGTGAAAGATACCTTCAATTCAATTCAAATTCAAATTACTTTACTTATCCGTTAGGAACTTCACATGTGGAGGGGCAGCAGGGTGTGTCCATACCCAACAGTACATACAATAAACACACACACACACACACACACACACACACACACACACACACACACACACACACACACACACACACACACACACACACACACACACACACACACACACACAGACCCCCACACACACACACACACACACACATGATATGGCATTGCCATATCATAAGCAGCAGTCTATTATTGGAGCAGTGAAGGGTGCCATTTCTATAGAGACCGGGAACTTGGAACATATCGATTGCTATTTTTATCTGAAAAAATCGGGGGACAGTGATATTAGGACTATTTGAACCAGTACCAGGCAGCAGGCATCCAGGTGATAGAAGCCTAGAGATCCCGAGGCCTCTAAAGAAGGTGGCTGGAACAGCGAAATATGCATGTTTGTCACTTGTTGGCCTACCTATTTGACATCTGCTGTTCTTCAGCCATAAGGCCTACGTGTCTCTTACAAAGAGCCGGTTGTTGCCCTAGACAAACACCTGTCAGTGTTTGTGGGCATGTGGACAAATGTTTTTGTAATGGTGACAGTAAATCTCATAAGCAATCCAGACGGTAATCCTTTAAACTTGCAACAGCAATCACTAACAGTTATATCGGCCTCAAAGTTACATCAGGGGGGACAGTATTGGGAAGCAAGTAACGATAAGAGCAATACTGCTGAAATCTAAGAATGTTGCAATATTCTAACACACACACACACACACACACACACACACACACACACACACACACACACACACACACACACACACACACACACACACACACACACACACACACACACACACACACACACACAGAGAGCAGTTCAGTTCTGTATAAATACAGCGTCTTGATGAGGAGTAGGCTAGGGCCCGGCGTTGCAAACTTGGACCAGTGTAAGAGCAACTCTTGGGAAGAATTTAGCAGAGATAATGGCCCACACAAACCGTGAGTAGCATTCTAACATTGGTTTTCATCACAAGTTTTCCTCGCCTGTCCTTTGGATCAATTATTCTCTCTCTCTCTCTCTCTCTCTCTCTCTCTCTCTCTCTCTCTCTCTCTCTCTCTCTCTCTCTCTCTCTCTCTCTCTCTCTCTCTCTCTCTCTCTCTCTCTCTCTCTCTCTCTCTCTCTCTCTCTCTCTCTCTCTCTCTTTTTCCTACAGTAGGAAAGAGAAATGTGCTTCGTCTAACTCTGCACTAGAGTGTGATATGACCAATCCACATTTCATAAACTAATAGACCTACTACAGCAGATCTGAGGCACTGGGCCTCCACATAAAGAATTCATCAGGACAGTCATCCCACTGAAGACAAACGACACATAGCTGTGTTTTACTTCTTAACATCCTGTCTCTGATTTTCATTTTAAGGTTTAATTGCTGGTGTTTTACTCCTTAACATCCTGTCTCTGATTTTCATTTTAAGGTTTAATTGCTGGTGTTGATCTGAGAAGCCAGGAAAACAACCGGGAACACCGAACTGAGGAGATTGATAGGAAGCGTTTGATTGTTCGGCGGGGACAAGCCTTCTCCCTGACGGTGCACCTCTCCGACCCACTGCAGTCCGGCCATGAGCTGGCCCTGGTCTTAAAGCAGGGTAAGCAACTCAAGGCCTCAATGCAGAGATGGTCACATAAAATAGAGCTACGTGAATTGAAGAGTCTCATTTGCTGCTCTATTCCTTTAACATTTTCAAATAGTTTTTCAAAAGGGTTGCACAACTTCAACAACTTCTCCTGCCGCAATGCGTGTGCCTATTGCCCTTCCTTTGTTTGGAATATCAAACCTCTTTCATACACAATCCATAGCACATAGTACTAATTAAACGAGTAAGCGCACTAAATCAAACACATCATAATACACCACGTAACACGCCATCACTACTGGAAGCGTGCTGACTGACAACCTCTTACGGAGTAACATCTTGACAGCTCATTGAGCACCCATGCTTCTTTCTGTCAGGGAGGGAGCCTAGGTTTCCCCCTTTACCATATTGTGCAATTCGCGCTGCGCATCTATATTACTTTGCTAGTTGCATCACTGGCTTGCAGTAACAAAAAAAAATACTCTATATATTCCTTCTATGAGCACACCATGGTATCTAATAACATAGTTCACCGGCACTTTGCACTTAAATTCTTCGGGGATTTTCAGATTATCAATTTGAAACATACTTCTGTATCCTACCTTGCATTTCCACAGATAAGATCAACGATGATATTGTAATCAGACAGCGAACGGCTGGAGGGTCCGGTGACAAGTGGTGGTTACACCAGCAGAGCGCGAGGAACGAATTACTGCTGACTGTGTACAGTCCCGCCCGTGCTGCCGTTGGCGAGTACCGCTTGGCTGTTGAACTGATGTCAGGGAATAAACTTCTGGAGAGGACGGACTTTACCAAAATGTACTTGCTGTTTAATCCCTGGTGCAAAGGTAATACTAGCAAAAACTCAGACACACAGACACAGCACATGTGCACAAACAAACGGTACATGCATATACATCTAAAATCTTAAAAAGATAATGAATCTCTACTTGACCTTTCACATGGCATTTCACTTCTGCAGCACATCCCCATTACCCAAAATGCACCTTTATAAATATGGAGGTTCATATCAACTTTGTGTGTGTGTGTGTGTGTGTGTGTGTGTGTGTGTGTGTGTGTGTGTGTGTGTGTGTGTGTGTGTGTGTGTGTGTGTGTGTGTGTGTGTGTGTGTGTGTGTGTGTGTGTGTGTGCGCGTTATTAGAAGATGCCGTGTACTTCCCTGATGAGCGTCTGCTCAAGGAATACATTATGAACGAGAATGGTCGAATTTTCACTGGGAGTGCGAATTCGATGAGTGGGTTTCCATGGAATTTCGGACAGGTAACACACAAACCACACACACACATACACACACACACACACAGACACACACACACACACACACACACACACACACACACACACACACACACACACACACACACACACACACACACACACACACACACACACACACACACACACACACACACACACAAACAAACACACATACACATTTGGATAATTCCTATATTATGACTATTGTGATATAACGGTAGTATCAATATCAGTATTTTCTTCTCTCTTTCTAAATTGTTTGACGCTCCCAAAATTTGCTGTCTGTCCCTTTGTGACATTCTCAGTTTGAAGACAATGTGATGGACATCTGCTTTGAGATCCTTGACCGCTTTAACCCAGCGAGTTCAGACCCCCCAAACGACATGCTTCAGCGATGGGACCCTGTCTACCTCAGCAGGGCAGTCGTTGCCATGGTAGGAGATTTACACCCACTTCTACCATTAGTTATTTTTATGTGTGTGTTGCATCAGGACAACAGAGCCAAACGCAGAACTAGATTGCAGAGCTGGCTTTATACAGATGTGCATGACGAAAATAGTAGCAACTAAAATCTATTTTACCCTTATGAAAACCAGAGTAAGCTATTGTTTTTGACTGGCTGTGAAGCTTGCAGCGTTAGGACTCTTTCATTAAAATAACTGTTGTAATAAATAATGAAGTAGTAACGACATGACAGGCACAGGAGCATAAAACAGTTACATTAAGATCATTTTACATCGTTAATAATATTTAATACTGTATCGCCCCCTTATCCAGGTGAATGCCAACGATAATGACGGTGGAGTCTTGGTGGGGAAATGGCAGGAACCTTACACAGGTGGAGTACAGCCAACCAAATGGATGAGCAGTGTGCCCATCCTGGAGAAGTGGAGCAAATCCAAGTCTGGAGTGAAATATGCCCAATGCTGGGTGTTTGCAGCCGTGGCCTGCACAGGTCAGAGGAATAACACAATATAAAAAACACCTACACACACACACACACACACACACACACACACACACACACACACACACACACACACACACACACACACACACACACACACACACACACACACACACACACACATACTGAATCAAAGCCTCATCTGAACGTCATCCTGAATTTAACTTTGCATTGTCACATGACTTGTCCATGAATGTCTACAGTTAACACAAACTAGTTTGACGCAATATAAAGGACAGACAGATGCATGGTGGGACTCTAGCCTTTCTCATGTGTCATGTGTCCCCTCACAGTGATGCGATGCCTGGGCATCCCCACACGCTGCATCACCAACTTTGCGTCAGCCCATGACACAGACGGAAACCTCTCCATCGACCGAGAGTACAACATGCATGGGCAGCTTGTTAACGATGATGACAGTATCTGGTAGGATCCTCTCGTGTTCACAGTACATGCAGACACACAGAAATCTGTTATGTTATGTATTATGAGTCCCTATAGGTATCATAGCTCACAACTTTGTGTGATTATAATGTATATCTTTTTTATTATTTTTTATTATTTGTGTCAGGAACTTTCATTGTTGGATCGAGTCTTACATGCAGAGAGAAGATCTACCTGAAGGATATGGTGGCTGGCAAGTCTTGGACCCCACACCTCAGGAGAGGAGTAGTGGTAGGGCCCTCTTGCCAAGTTTAGAAATGGGCTTCTTTATGCATAGATATATTTTCTTTTGCAAATTCTTTGTGCTCCCATATCAGTTTAAATCCTGCAAAAGAAACGACTTATGCTTTGGATATTATGATTATTCTTTAAACTCTTCTGTGTTTGGTATGCTCCGGTAAATATGGATCATTATTGCAAGTTAAGTGCAAAGTCCCTTTATGTACACTGAACTTTTTTAAAATAAATCTGTATTTTTTCCTTTCTAGGTATGTTTCGCTGTGGCCCATGTCCTTTGAAGGCCATTAAAGAAGGGGACCTCAATGTGAAGTTTGATGCTCCATTTATCTTTGCTGAGGTGAATGCAGACATCATCAATTGGGAAATCGGACAAGACGGTCAGAAAAAGCGGGTGGGTGATTATTATGCATGTCTTTATTCTTTATCCATTTTTATTACAACTTCTACCACTTTTTGCTTATCTTTAAAAAAAAACATTTGCGTTTCCTTTTTAAATGTTTTATAGCTTTCATCCAACTCTGCAAATGTGGGGAGGAACATTAGCACCAAAAGTCCTTATGGTAACGAGAGGGAAGATATAACCCTTCAGTACAAGTACCAAGAAGGTTGGTTTCTTTTTGACATCAAGAGACAGTGTCATACTCACTTATACCTTTACGATGAGGTGCTATGCTCACCCTATCATACAGTATAAAATACTATATCTTTAACGGCAACCTGTGAATGGAACAGAATGCTGTTAAAGTTTTAGACTTTTCTTACCTATATTAGTCACGTTGATTGTTGCTGATCAAGTTAGGACTAGAAGTAGAAGCACTGATAATGACAATGAACCAAATTGATTATATGACATTATTTTAAATTCCACTTTTTTATGGTATGGTGAGGATGAAGGGCCACAGTGATCGACACACAGACATTAAGAAACCTCTCATTGATCACTGTTAGCCCGAACCCTAACTACATCAGAAGGAAAACATTCTGTTTAGTTTAGAGCACAGTTGATGTTAATATTGGCCTCGGCAGAGGTTGTGGATCTGCCCATGTCCATTGGGCTGCGGGTGACCGAATCTGCTCCTGCTCCACAGGTTCAGCCAAGGAGCGGGAGGTGTACAACAAGGCAGGGCGGCGCATCTCCGGGCCGGTTGGAGAAGAGGAATCAAAACCAGGTGCAGTTTAGAGTCCTTGTGTTACCAATCGACCACAGAGCAAGCAACAACGTCATGTTCAATTGTTTAATTCGTACGCCCACGGAGGATAACCCACAACAAGATAAATGACCTTCTTTGAAAAGTTTTATTTTGATGCTGATTGCCTTAATCCCTCCATAGGTGAAACCGGCCAGCTTTAAACCTGGGCCAGTTTGAAAGGATTAAAAATCTCCTTTTGTTCGAGGTCCTTGACCCCCCCTCCCCCTTAGGCTCCATGTTGATCCACTTGATTGCTTCTTGAGAGGTCCCATCACAGCAATATATACTTTGAGCGCCCCTAGTTTTGTCTCATATATGATATTTTAAGGTTAATGTGTCAATACATTCATCTTTATTATACATTCGTTTTGTACAGGGATTAAATATATTTCTCTTCACAGGAAACGTGCAGCTGGAGATCAAGCACGCCAAACCTGTGTTCGGGACCGACTTTGACGTCATCTTTGAGGCAAGTTCCAATGTCATTCAGTGTCCTACGGATGGAGATGCAGAGAGTGCATAACACTGTACGATCCTGTCTTTGTGAGGTTACCGCTCATGGCTAGGTCCAATCATCAACGGATCTATAATTTTTCTTTCTCTCAGTTGGAGAACATGGGAGACAAAGAAGTCAGCTGCGAATTAAACATGATGTCAGAGGCTGTCACCTACAACTCAGTTCACCTTGGACGGTTCCAGAACAGCACGGTCAATGTTGTCATTCCTGCTCACAAAGGTACGTGGTCTAATGCCAGCACTTCAACCCCTCTTGGTTTAGAGACATAACAGCGCCATTGGCTATTTAGTATGAAATCACCAATTACACCCTGTATAACAAAGCCTTGAAGTCTTCTTTTTCTTCTTTGACTTGTGGATAGGGGGGTGGTCTATCTCTATAAACTTGGTAGTTCATATATATATTCCCATATTCTATATTTTAGTAATGGAGTACAACGTTTTGGTTAGCTATGGTCGTTTGTGTATACATTATTGTGCTGTTGTGTTCATTCTGTTCCCCACAGTCCACAGGGAGACGGTGCGTCTACTCTACACTAAGTATGCCTCAGTCGTCAGCGAGCACAACATCATCCGGGTGACAGGGGTGGCAAGAATGTCCGGCCAGGAAAAATCCATCCTGGAGATGGTCAACATCCCACTGAGCAAGCCCAAACTCAGTATTAAGGTGGGTTTCCTATCCATGAGCAAGATGCTAAGCCTCGTCCTTTGTGACATAAGCTGATATAAGTGTCAGTGCCGAATGACTAATATCTAAAAAGCTTAAGAACTGTTGATTAACCTTGAACCATTGCCAGTTTATATGCAGGTATACAGGTTAAAGGTCAGATGTCAGGTCATTTGAATAGAGTTAAATTCAACTCAGGCTCCTCCCTTTAGTGTTAGTTTTTCCACAACATCGTCCACTCCAGAAGCCAGTGTGGATATAGAGTGGAGTGCACCCCCATTTACATTCCTAATCTCTCCTTTCTCCAGGTTCCTGGCTGGGTGATTTTACATAGGAAAATCACCACCGTCATCACCTTCACCAATCCATTGCCAGTGCCACTGAACCGAGGAGTGTTCACTGTCGAAGGGGCTGGCCTACTTCCCACCAAAGAGATCCGCATTTCGTAAGTATCTGTCCAAAAAAATTAATAAATCAGTGATGACATACAACATATAACACATATCACTTAACTGATATGTAAGGGTTTTCTTAATTTATGATCAACTGTCATACATACACCAGTATGTAAAAACATCTGATGCTGGCCTGACAGTGGGTTTAGCATTGAGCTGTCAGTCAATATACGCACAGCGCTTGTATATAAAATGAATCAATGCAGTATAAAATACTTTTATAGATAATTTATGCAAAATACTAATATTTTTCTGCAAATTAGTCTGTTAAGTCATCTTACCTTTCTCTTCAATATTCCATATCTTCCTACTCATGCCTTAAACTACTCTTCTCCTCATCTTCTTGTCCCTCCACACTCCACTCTCACTCTTCATAACGCTCTTGAGATAATGTAAATACTGCTACATAATATGTACTCCGTGATATAGATATGCCCATCATGTCTGTGTCTGTGTCTTCTCCCCCTCAGTGGTAGCATCGCTCCAGGCCAGCGTGTGTCTGTGGAGCTGTCATTCACACCCATGAGGGCGGGGGTCAGGGAGTTCCTGGTGGACTTTGACTCCGACAGGCTCCAGGATGTGAAGGGAGTCGCCACGCTGGTGGTCCACAAGACCCCACCCTCGTATTTTCCCATGATGCCCAACATATTCGGGTAGAGAGGATTGTAATGCCCTTCCAGTTGTGATCAAACCTTTAGCTGTCAGCAAGGCTCTGGCACTCACTCTTATACTATCAAATATATCTAGCAATTCAAGGTGGTTTCACTTCTCTTAATATACCATGATGTGCAGTGCTGATTGAATTAATGAATAAATTAATTTATATTAAAGTGAAGAAAATGCAAATATTGTATTGCGTTAAATGTGGTATTGCTAGACATATATCCATTCATTTTGCACTTCTTTAGATCACTATTTTTTCATTTAATCAATTTTTTGCCACGCTTTCTGTATCTATTCTTGTTTAATTGTAATAAAGACATTTTATGCAAACTATTATTTGAGCCCAATATTTTGTGGCTAAACTGAGGGGACTGGCTAACAGGCTATCCAATGTCTCCCAGAGCATTGGTTGATGCAGTGTATAAGAAATTGGATTGAAACCATTGGATTGCTCTGCTTATTATTTTGAGCAGGATGCTGTAGAGGTGGCAGCTCATCTGCTTTATTGAGCATTCCAAAGCTTGGGAGAAAGCCTACCCGAGAATCAACCCAGCCCCCTCTTGAATTGCGCAATACAAGGTTTTTTGAGAAGAGTCAAGTACACACCGAAGGTCATTAGCTTTGGTGGAACTACACATCTTTTGCATACTACGAAATCTTCTCAAACCCATCAAGGAAGGACCCTCCCGTCCCTTTTACTCACATATATATGTTGTAAATAATGAAGTCCTCCAACAGGGAGGACGTGAGATAAGAAATTCAGTGTCTACATCGTACAACCAACAATAACACAGTACTATTAAATAAAGGCTCTGTGTGTTTCTGGAAAGTATAATAAATATAAGCCAACATGATTGATAGAGGGGGAGAGTGTGTGGGGGCGGGGAGGAGAGACGACCACTGACCGCCACTCTCGGTCGTTAAATATGGAAATAGTAATTGTCGTGCGCCTTGAACCTCGTCCAAGACTAGGTAACCGGTCTTTAGCAAGTTTCACAGGTTTGGTATGTCTACCAAGGTCTCGAATGCTTTCAAAGTCAAAGACGTCACTCTCTTGTCACATGATCAAGTTTAAAGTGTGTTTCCTTGTAGAGTAGATGTAGCCTAGATCGTGCATTTGTTTGGGAGTTGGAGCGTCGTTGTATACATCCACAGCCTGAAGGATCGTTCTCTTCCACCATGATTGGATCCATGGTTCTCCTCTTCCTATGCCTGTTGTTCTTCTTCGTTCGCACCAGACGGCCGAAGCGCTTCCCCCCTGGGCCCCAGCCTCTGCCGATATTCGGGAATCTGCTCCAGCTGTGCCTGGAGAATCCTATGAGAGATCTGGAGAGGGTGAGAGACAAGTTTACCATACTCTTTTACCAGATATTTAGTGTTTAAATACATTAAAATACCCTCCGATTATTAAGAAGTATGCATTTATTTAATGGGGAAAAACTGTGGACAATTTACTGATAATAATAATTGTATTTGTTATTTCTGCATGCTTCTCATGTGCTTTCAAGTTTTTAACTGAGTTCAGAGCAAGAATGTGTCGGCGGCGGCGGAGGCGCCAGGGGTGGGCGTTTGGTTGGGGTGGGGACCTGACCTGTGGGGAACCCACTTGATTCCAACCTGTTTCACTGTCATAATAAAATGTTGGCGCAACTTGATGGGCCCTTTCCTTTGTAATTTATCTGCGTGCGTAATACAAAGTGTGATGTGTGAGCGTGTGACCAGGTTGAAATGCGTGTGTCTCACGAGACTTGAGAGCTTTACTATATGTCCAAGATGTGACATTGAACGACAATAGATTACCGATTGCTAGTTGGGTGTCAAACATTTCCAAAAGACAGCCACACGTTTAGGCTTAAATTGTGTTTCAACATATTTTCGGACTCTAAGTAAACAAAATGTACATTCAAGACTAAGACTGAAAGCCTCGATAAACTGGCCTAACTAGTTGCAAATGTTGTTGTAGTTGCGTAGGATGTATGGGCATTAATGTTGGACGTGCAACTTGTGTAACTTGTGTAACTCGTCTGCTTCTTTTGTAGCTGAGACTTCGCTATGGCAACGTGTTCAGTCTGTATTTTGGAAGCCGGCCTGCGGTCATTCTCAACGGCACCAAGACCATAAGGGAGGCCCTGGTTACCAAGGGGACCGACTTTGCTGGGCGCCCAGATGAGCTGCTTCTCAGCCACATCACGCAGGGCAAAGGTGACATGGCGTGACGTAGAAACATGTTTATGTCAAATATTTGCATTTATACAAGCCACAGTCCTCATGACACTTGTCTGCTCAAGACCTAGCATTTTATATTCTCTCTAAAGGGAGTAAGATACTTAACGATGTAGGTACGATTTAAGAACTATTATTTGAGTGTTATTTGTCATAAATGGCATAGCCATCCATCAGCAAGTAGTAAGTGAAACAACACTCTGAGAATATCAGCTTTGAGTGGACAGTTCTTGCCTCTATATATATTCAATTTGTAATCAAAATTTGTTGGACCAAGGATTCATAAAAGATTGATATCTTTAGCTATGCAAATAACTTCTGATCTGTGACGGTCTCTCCTTATCCTAGAACCTCTGATCATTGAAAAGCCTCAACATATGAAAATCCCCATTTCCACACAAACGATGTGTGGTGCTGTGCATTGAAGTGGGATTGTCGTTGTGGTCCTCAGGTGTTATCATGGCCAACCACGGCCCCAGCTGGAGGGACCACCGGCGCTTTGCTCTGATGACCCTGAGGAACTTTGGCCTGGGCAAGCAGTCGATGGAGGACCGGATTCTGGGTGAAGTGGAACATGTCGCAGCTGAGCTGGAGAAGAGCAACGGTAAAGCTAGGGCGTATTTCTTAGCAGGGAACCTAGGACGTGTTCACCATAGAGTTTTCACTTTGGGTTTAGATTCAGGGATATCAGCGGGGACAGGAATCAGAAGATGATACATTAACCATTTTAACTGCCAATGCATCATGTTTTATGATTCTGCGGTTTTTCGCGGTCATGCAAATATTGCAATATGATATTCTGAGTGTTTTTATTTAAATGTAATCTTAGTTTTTGCTGTTACAATATTGGTTTAACATTGTTGGCTGAACAGAACAGAACATAAGTGGATGCAAAATGACTATCGGCTCCCAATAGCGGCCTCTGTAGGATAGTACCATTGAGTTGCTTCTACAAAGATTACATTGGCGTTTATGCCATTGATTTTTGAGTCCACTTAACGAGTGTATTGCAGAAGCAAATACAATGATACTTGAAATAATCAATTTGTATTTGTTTCCCCTGTCCATATGATCAAGATGTCTAATTCATGTCTTATTCATGTCTTATTCATGTCTTATTCGTCCACCAAGGAAAGCCAATGAACCCCCAGCTGCTGTTCCACCACGCGTCCTGTGACATCATCTGCTCCATCATGTATGGGAAGCGCTATGAGTACGACAACCACTTCTTCAGGGCCATGATCAAGATGATGGCCGACTGCTCCAAGATCGCCAACGGGGCCTGGGGGATGGTAGGTTTTACATTGTAGAAAACAAATTCAACACCTTTGTTGCTGTTCAAACACAACTCAACCCAAATCCCTGACTGTGTCATTTCGATTTGATATGTTTTATGTATCCACAAGGGGGGAACTGGGTTGATGATGTAGGCACATCATCACACAAGACATGTTGAAAACATGATGGTGTAACATCGCTGTGGATCAAACACAGTAATCATGCCTCTATCTCTTATTCACATCTATAGATTTACGACAACCTTCCTCTGCTGAGAGGCCTCCCTCTGCCCTTCAAGAAAGTGATGGACGATTATAGCTGTGTCAAACGTCACGTCAAAAGCATCGTAGAGGAGCACAGGGCGACACGCATTCCCAAACAGCCCAGAGATGTCATAGACAGTTACCTCGACCAGATTGAAAAGATGGTAAGGCGTTCGGGCGGCTGTTCACCAGAAAAAAATCTCTCCCTCATCCAACGTTTAACACTGCCAAATATGCCTGTCTTATGCCCGCCTTTTTCCCGGCATGGTCCGCACGTTTACACTGACCAAGGTTATATACCGGCTTGATTTCAAACCCCATTTACTTTCTCGGACCCTACACATATTGGGGGTTTCATTTTGATGTAAATGCGATCAGACGGCTCTGCGGTTCCAGGGGCGGGACTTGGGTAGAGGTGGTGCTGCGTTGTCTCTGCAACAGAGGCAACGCAGCGATATCAACACGAGTAGCTCTAACTGGGGAGACGGTGAAATCCGCGAGATGCTGACCATCATGGGAGAGAAGGTGATGCAGTTGCATTTAACGAAAACGCTGCAAGTTGGTGTCATCTACGAGAAAGAGGCAGAGGAAATTTCCGTACGAAGCTTTTGTAGGGGATAAAAAACATGTGGTCAGCAACATATAGAATATGTAGGCTTTTTTACAATTGAAAATAGTAGCCTATACTGAGATGTCGTCTACTCATTCTTGCATGCGAGTGGCTTGAAAAAAAACATTCAAAAACATTCAAAAACATTTGTAATGCTGCTGCTATGTGCCCTCAATTGCCCCCTGGGGACAAATAAAGTTTTTTTGAATTTGAATTTGAATTTGACTTTGGAGTATGCTAATTATTATAGCCCCGCCTACTCCAATGAACCAAGAAAGCTGTCTCCAGGACGAAGGCGGATTATACCTCCTCGGTCTTACACAAGCAAAACAGTGAATATGCAGGGTGTGACAAGCCGCGTCCGTGTCTGCTTGGCACTGTAAAAATGCTGACTCACTCTCTTTCACCTACAACTCTGAAATGGTAGCGACAGTACCTTTTCAACTGTATCCTCTCCTCACTTCTTATCCTCACCATGCCTCCTCTCTCCTACCCTAGCCGAAGGGCAGTGTATTTGACGAGGAGCAGTTGCTGGCGACCCTGTTGGATCTCCTGTTTGCCGGAACCGACACCACCTCCAACACCATCTGCTTTGCCGTGTTTTACCTGACGACCCACCCTGAAATACAGGGTAGGGTGTGATGGCCGCCTTGTTGCAATGACTATGCAGCTATCCAAATCTGAACTGGTTCTGGAGTCGATCAAGAACATTATGTACATCATTGATTGGTCAGGAAAATAAATAATTATTTTCTGTCACTATTTCTCTTTCTCAGAGCGTTGCCAACGGGAGATAGACCAAGTCTTTGAAGAGAAGGAAATGGTCAGTTTTGAAGACAAAGATAGGATGCCCTTTATGCAGGTAATGTGAAACAGGATGGATCAGACTCAAACAGTTTAACCGAATGGACCCTGCGTGGTGTATCCTCAACTATGCACAACATATTGTCCAGGGTATGTCATTCTCCTTCTTTTACTCTCAGGCAGTGATTCAAGAGTCGCAGCGCTTTAGCAGCACTCTGCCTCTCAGCGTCTACCATTCAACCACCAGGGACACCGAGCTGCAGGGCTATCAGATACCCAAGGTAGGACACACTACTGCAGCACACACACGCACACACACGCACACGCACACACACGCATGCCACACACACGCACACACACACACACACACACACACACACACACACACACACACACACACACACACACACACACACACACACACACACACACACACACACACACACACACACACACACACACACACACACACATACATACATACATACATACATACATGGACATACACATTTTCATTTGGTGATTGCTCACAGGGAACGCTGGTGATCCAGAACCTGTCATCGGTCCTGTATGAAGAGGGACAGTGGAAGTTCCCCCACGAGTTCAACCCTGACAACTTCTTTAATGATCAGGGAGAGCTGCAGAAGCTGGAGGCGTTCATGCCCTTCTCCGTTGGTAAGAACCTATGTTTATTCCGATGGCCACTCTGTGCTAAGTTTGTGGTAAGGCTGTCGATTTCAGGAACCTTGCTGACAACAGAGTGGTCTAAAAGAGATATTTTATTAAAACCGTATTGTACAGTCGGCGATAACCATAAATAGGTATTGCATCAAACGTGGAACAATTTCTAATGTTTTTATATCTTATATCACAGCCTGTGCTGTGAGAAGGTGACTCAAACAACCACAGAGAGAGGTGCAGAATTAAATATAAAGTTACTTTGGAATCATATATTGTGTTTTAGGCTAGCCTAATGACTAGAATTTCAGAAACAGCATGAACTGATAGAATAGAGTGTGGAACACAGGTGAACACCTGTCAATCTTTTGAAGACAAAGCTTTAAACTACAACTGGATCTACGACTCATGATGTAGCCTGATGCCAGATGAACGGTAATGTCCCTGATACATCAATGACAGAAGTGTTTCTCTCCAGGCCCCCGCATGTGTCTGGGGGAGGGGCTGGCTCGGATGGAGCTCTTCCTCGTCCTGGTGACGCTACTGAGGCGCTTCCAGTTCGTCTGGCCGGAAGGTGCGGGAGTGCCGGACTACACGCCGGTGTTCGGGGTCACCCAGGCCCCTAAAGCCTTCAGCATGGTTGTCCTACCAAGAGAGAGTCAGAGGCACTGACGGAGGAGTGAGAGGAATAGACATTGAGGTTCAGGAATCAGAATACGAGAGAATGTGATGGAAAATCGCACATATCCTCCTGACTGATGATTTGGTAACAGGTGGGCTTTGGATGGAATGTTCTTAAAAGCTTTCTTAGAAAATTAAATGGTCAGACAGACAGTAAATATGAAGCAATTTGAAAGCATGTTACTGCACAGTATATTGCAGATACAGTATGGTGGTATTATTGATTGTATGTTAACCCTAGGCTACATTTTTGCACATATGTAGATATTTGGCAGTTCTCATGATTGAAAACTGCTGAGGTTTACACTAGCGGTCAGTATACAAAACATGAGCAACCCTTACATTGTGTGTGTGTGTGTGTGTGTGTGTGTGTGTGTGTGTGTGTGTGTGTGTGTGTGTGTGTGTGTGTGTGTGTGTGTGTGTGTGTGTGTGTGTGTGTGCCACTTACCATGATGTCCTACAAGCAGGGACATAGTGGTTCACACTAGAGGGAGGGCTGGAAAAAAGATCTGTGCAAACTGCTTACTTTTGTCTGCAGCAGGTGAAGGCACATGAATTCCCCAGGTCCTCCGTTTTCTGGCAGCAGGTGCAACATTTCCAGCTCTTCGTTTGCTTTGCATTTGAAATGTCTTCAGACTCTTCCAGTGTTTCTTTATCCAGTCCGCAGCTCGGTTTAATCCATGTGTGTCTGATATTTTTGTATATTTTTGGAAACCTTTTCATGCCTATAAAAAATACTATGTCTTGATAAAAATAAGAAATGTTGCCATTATTTATTTATTCATAATCTATGTGATATTTCAACAGTGTTTATTCATCTGGATTATTTTTAAGAATGGATAGTATTAATTTGACATCTGGTTCCTTTTCCAATATATTGAAAACGGGTTAGGGTTAAAAAAACGCTATTTGTAGATAGTAAAATAGAGCTCATCCCTGATTTGAAATGGATGGCTTTTAGGACATGCTCGGCTGTCCTATATGCAGTGTAAGTCTCTTCAATAGCAAACATTTGTGTTGACTCCTCAGGATCTCCCCTAAATATACTTATATATAAATATCTTATATTTCTATCATTACTTTTCCCACCTGGAATGCCTTTTAGGATGAATCTCCACTCTGTTCAAGCAGAATTTAGATGAATAAGATTTCATTTTCAAGCTTATTCTAATATTTAAACAATTCTTCAGCAACACTGAAAACTAGACGAAGGAAGATGGAACATGTGAACTGATGGGCCTGTTATAGGCCATCACTTCTTCCCGATCCCGCTTCCCAACTGAAACAAAATAATTGGGGAGCCTGCCCTTGAAAGTTTTTCCTGAATGGACGGTTGCACATGGTGGAGAAACACAGGGGTAACTCAAGGAACCTCCGGAAGGTTCCTTGAGTTATACACAATTCAATTTAAATGTTTGATTTAAAATGTAGGCACATTGTTTACGTCAAAATGAACCTCCTGAAGGTCAACACATGCATGACTGCATGTGATGTATACAATGTGATTTAAAACGTTATAAAACTTGGACTTGTAACTCGTAAATCATGGTCGTTCGATCGTGACACCAGCTGAATTCTCTCTCTCTCTCACACATAAATCTGGGGATTTCTTTGGGGTCTGTACCCCAGGAAGGTGAGATCCTTGTGTGTGCCGGCCACAAACTGGTTTCATTAAAGCAATACAACAGCTTAAGAGACAAGAGGAGACTCAATGGCCTAGCTGTGTTTCATGTTAATTATATCTCATGGTTACGTTAGTCAAACAATGTCTCATTGTTTAACTACTAAAAATGTATTATTGTTATGAATAATAACCCCAATTCTAGTTGATCGAAGACTGACATCCTCTGACACAATTCAACAGCACGAGATTGATGTGAAAAACAAAGGTGGCACTGTGTGTTGGATTCCGATGGTGTGTGCGTGCGTGTGTGCGTGCGGGTGCGTGTGTGTGCGCGTGTGCGTGTGCGTGGGTGCGATTCTGAGAAATGAATCCGAGCAAGGGGCTTCCTTAGTGGATATCTTTTACTGCGTCCCCCATGTCCCGGGAATCCGGGATCAAATTCCACCCAAAAATGTCTGGGACTCTTTCTGCTTTGCAGCCCTTGCCACACTCCATTGACAGAGTCAACACTGATCAGAGATCATAATGCAACTTCACTCAAGTTAACTTGATCTTGGAAGGACAAACTAAATCCAAGTTACTTTTGGAGGGCCAGGATCAGACCAGGTGGCAGAAGGGTAAGAACATGGCGACGGTGTGAAACGTCTGGTCCGTGAGTCATTTTACTGTAAATGCCTCTCAACTTTTTAGATGGTTGACAACCTGTTCTTCACGCATTCAAATGTGCAAGAGTTTATTTCTTTAACAGTCCTTTCTTGATTTTATGCAACATTATATATATATATATATATATATATATATATATATATATATATATATATATATATATATATATATGCATATAGGCATATATTGTGGCAACCCGGTTCCGTCTGCCCCGCCTCCTCAAATGAACACGAGTCTCTGATGCTCAAACACTGCCAGCGAAGGCACGTTTATTAAATCCGACAACAGAAAGTGGGGTATCTCCCGATCAATGAAAACTACTGAAAGACTCCGGGCTCCGTGAGCCACTGGGGACGCGGCGGTCCTTCCTCACGTGCTGTCTCGGTATCCCGATGCGGTCGTCCGTCGGTCGAGTCCGTCGGTCGTCTCCCGACCGTCCCCAGGCAAAGGGCCGTCCAGGTAAGGTATCTCGGTCCACTCCCAGCTCCTGCATGGGTCACATACCCTTCCCCCTAGACCACGTCTCCGCTTCTCTTATATAGCCCTCACCTGGGTCTGATTGGCCTGATAGACAGGTGTCTCCCGTTGGCGTTGAGTGGGACCGCGCTAATGCGGCCCTTGGCGCCCTCTAGGGGAAAAGGGTGGTAGACTGCTTGTATTACCTGCCCCTCTGGGCTTCCAGGGCCGCCGTGTCGGGGCCGGGTTGCCACAATATGTAAATTTATTTACATATTTATACATCTATTATGCTTTATTGCTTTTTACTATGTATAATATATAAATTGAAATAAAAATGCCATCCACTCAAGGAAGATAACATTATGCTTCCAGTTTGCAAGTGTTCATTTGATAAATATCCCAAAATATCAATATCAATACATTCATTATTAAATTTTCTGTTGTACAGAGCACTATTAACATTTATCTATATATAACTTTATATTAAGCATTTAGAAGGTCAAAGCCATGTCGTTATCTGCCGAGAAGCCCATTCTTCCTGGTGGATTAAAGGGGACATATTATGAAAACAACACTTTTCCTGGGATTTGGGGTGTTGTTTTGGGTCTCTGGTGCTCCCACGCGCATACAAACTTTGAAAAAAGTCCATACATGATTTTTTCTGATGTTCGCACATTTCAGAAGCAGGGATATGCCAAAGAGCTCCTCCCGCAGTGGGGAAAGCTCGGCGGCAGTCCAGCTGCTCCGGGAGTACCATCCCTTTCTCCACCAGAGCTGCCTGACTGCCGCAGAGCTCCCCCTGCCGGAGCTACAGAGACTAGAAAGAATGCGCTGGCATTCTGAAGGGACTGAAACCAGGGGGGTAGGCGAGATTTTTTTTTCTAAAAGCTATTTCCAGCAAATAGCTTCAAACACATGTTTCCTGGAACTCAAATACTATGTTTACCATCATATGTCTCCTTTAACCTGCTGGTTAAATTACTCTGTTAGAGATTATACTACTTGGTAGCAATGAGGGTTAATTTACTTTTTCAATGGGACTTAAACACGTGGGTGGAATACAGAACAAATTACATTAATACATGGAATACATGAACAGAGCTATGTTCACTGGTGACACTTTGGCAACACCAAGGGGAAACAGTATTGACTGTGGTTAGGGTGGGACCGGGACATCCTCAGCATACTTCACGGGAGGGTGATAATACCGTCTGAACTCTACAGCTCCTTCATAGTTGGCATCTCTGCGTCTTCCCTCAACAGTCTCCTTGTTCAGAAGCTGAGTGTGAGGTGGCTTCCTCACTGTAGATCCAAAAATGTATGCTGTGATAACCCCACACTTAGATATGTGCTACCCTTTTCCTAGTGTATGCATGAAATAAATTACTTTATCACTAAATTAGTAAATTCTCTTTAGTCCTCTTTTTAACGATAAGTTAAACTCTTATCATTGGTTTAAGCTTTGAGAGAAAAGCGCCCATGTGAACTCCAATCTGGAGTTGACACATTCTTCAAGTGTACAAACAGTATGTTGCAATGTATTTTCCCATCATTCATGTTTAAAAGTACTTCTCTCTTCATCCCTTACAAATTAAAACGGTCTATACTGTTTTTACGATTGAACACGATTTTGGGGATTTAAAGTTAGTGTTGGTCATGTAACCTGGCCATCCCCCGTTGGCTGCTACAGATTGATCCATGGACTACGTGCTGGACGCTGCAGACCGTAACCTTCTCACTCCCTATGTGTACCCTGCGTCGTGGCCCGAGGGCGGGGCCCTGCGGCAGGTGCTCAGCCTGCTGCTGCTCACCAACCTGGGGGCCGAGCTGCTCTACCTCGGGTTTGCCTCCCTGAGCTTTTACTATGTCTTCGATCATCGTCTCATGAAGCACCCATTATTTCTTGAGGTAGGTGGTTTGAACAGATGATATTTATTATACCCCAAAAATTATGTATAATATTTTTAGATATATGTGTATCAGAAAATAATCCCTAAATTTCCCAACCGCATAACATGCTGCTTTCAGGAATGCTTTAATTTAAGATTGAAACCTGGCACCGTTCTGTACCAGTCTTCACTGTGTCAATCCCTTTATATCAACGTGAGGTCAGTACAACATTGCAAACATTCTGCTTAAAACCTTTACGTTGCCTCGTATGATTTCACAGAACCAGGCGCAGAGAGAAATCAAGCTAGGGGTGACCTCCATCTTCTGGATGAGCTTCCCAACAGTCGCCTTCTTCTTTGCTGAAATCAGAGGACACAGCAAACTCTATGACAACATCAGTGATTCGTCCTCTGGTAGAGGCTACCTCGTGGGCTGCCCCGATGGCATCCCACTGAAACATTACAACTGCTGGTTGTTCTGCTCTGGGCTAACAGAAATGGCCCTTAAAGCTGACAAATTTATATCAAATCTGCACTCAAGAAGTTGTTTGGAATATCAACCTTGATGACCGGTCTATAACGTCCACCTTTGGGGGGATTTCTGTCACAGGCTGGCCATTGGTGATCCTGAGCATTGGCGGTTTCCTGTTCTTCACAGACATGGTGATCTATTGGCTGCATCGGATTCTGCATCATAAAAGTGTTTATAAGGTGAGCTGTAGATATAAACAGTCCCAAGTAGGTGGTGGATTGTGTTCTACTTTACATGGATATAGGATGCCCTTAATATTTAAAGGTATTGTCTTGTGGAAAATGAAATAGGGACAATCTATTGTGTCTTTATTGACAGGTGAATTGGAAATGAGAAAGGAACCCAACATAAACGGATTCGTAAAAAGCCATTTCTGCTTCCGAATTATTCTCCTCTCACATTTTACGACCTTTGATTTCGATGTGATAAGTTATTCAGAGAGGATGACAAACAAATTCCTAAATCAACACACATTAATAATAACAAAAATATACACACAGTCCTTAAAGCCAGTCTCTTAACAACTCGATTCCATTATTAAACATTATACAATGTGCTGTATGAGTGTTTAACACACCCATGCCTAACTTGAGTCATCTCTTTCGCCGGGTTAGTATTTGCACAAGCAGCATCACATTTTCAAGGTCCCTACGCCGTTCGCCAGTCACGCTTTCCATCCGGTGGACGGGTTCCTTCAGAGTCTACCGTACCACATCTACCCGTTCCTCTTCCCTCTCCACAAGGTGACCCCAGCACGCTGACTCGCTTCACTAAACACTGACACATATAGCCACCTTTTTAAGTCTGGGATTAATTAACTTTACCACTATCTCTATCTTTGTAATTAAATATGACTGCAATGAGAGTAACGATAGCTTTTTACAATTCTCTTGCTAGTTTGTATTATCCATATATCTAGATAGATGGATTGATGGATGGATAGAAAGAGATAGATAGATAGTTATGCTGGCTGCATATAGGCCTATCTCTACTGTACAATAACAAGAAATAGGTTTCTATTCCATTATGTTTATTCAATCATCTGTCATATCCTCTCTTCTATCGGCTTACCACCAGGTGGTGTACCTCGTCCTGTTTGTGTTCGTCAACGTCTGGACCATCTCCATCCACGACGGAGACTTCCGTATCCCCTGGCCTCTGATCGAGGTGATCAACGGGGCGGCCCATCACGTGGACCACCACCTATATTTCTATTTCAACTACGGTCAATACTTCACTCTTTGGGACCGTCTGGGAGGCTCGTACCGACACTCCTCCGCCCTCCTGGGGAAGGGGCCGCTGGACCACGTACGAAAGCTCTCCGCCGCGGGGAAGTTAAGGAGATGAGTGTCAATGTGATGATTGGGTTCAGCTTCTTCATGGAGTTAGTTTGACATGTTAGGTTGCAACAACTCACTGCAGCCAACCGTCATTGAAAAGTGTTGACAATGTTTCCTAAACTGAACTGGATACTTTGCACTGAAGTCAAAATAAGCTTCTGAAAGTGCAAGTGCAAGTGAGAATTGTTAATGGGAACAATGACTATTACATCCTCATCCCAGCATAATTGACAAATAAATATATATATATATATATATATATATATATATATATATTATATATATATATATATATAGATATATATAGATAGAAAGATATCCACCTTATAATAAATAATAATAACTAAAATATAATGAGTATCTGAATGTATTATGTGGAGAGTTTATCATTAAAGTATCTATTGTCAATGACTTCTTGATGAGCTATTGATTTAATGTTATTTTTATGAATTAACTTACATTAAGATGCATTGCAGAAATGCTGCTGTTTCACTGGAAATCTCAATTTGTTCTAAATATTTTACATTGGATGCACTTTTTTTTATAGTAGCCTATGAGTAAACATTTTGGTAGGGAATAGTTTTTCCTGCCCTGAATGTATTATATATAATGAGATATGAGTAAAAAAAAAAAAGGCTTGTCAATTTCATATCTTGCATACAATAACACTGTGAAAGGTTTGAACAGGGCCCCAACCACCATCTAATTTGGTATTTGGCTCTGTGCGAATTAGGCTCCAGGTCAAATGTATCTGCAAAGGAACCTTTTTATCAGATATAGGTCTTAGAATCTTAGCAAAAGCATTGCGTTTAATGGATTTGGTCACTTATTTGGGGCCCACATCAAATACATCATGATGTTAAAGACTTGAAACCTTATAGCTACAGCAAGTATCTGAGTGAGATAATGGTGCGAAGGCTTCCGGTATAGTCCACTAGGTGGCGGCAGTTCACGATAAAATTACAATCTTTTTAAATTTTTCGTATCCGTAGCAGATGAGGCATTTTACGTATTTTTCCCCATACAATACATAAATAGTCATACCGATAAATACTTATTATTGTATAGGTTCAACTATGTGAAAAATGATTTCGACGATTATGCTGAAATGTATAGTTGAGATGGGGTCCAGATTTTGATGATTCATGAAATGAAATGGTTCTGCGTTAAGGCCTATTAACCCTGACATTTTCTTATTATTTTTTAAATAATTTAATTTTGATTCCTTGGTAGTGTAGGGGGCGAGGGCTCTAGATATTAAATCAATGTATTCATAAGTTGTTGTATGGTTAAGTATTGCATAAATAATATAAGAGCCAAGTGTACAGATGACTGTTTATTTAAATTGAATAGCATATGCGTACAAAGTTTCTACAAAGCTATAAAATATCTAACATCATACTTTTAGCCATGAAGAAGAAAAATCAAAAACATATAAACCAACCAAAGATCAGACCCTGTGCAATACCAATAGAGACCAATCCTAAACGCATCTGTTTCTTCTCAAAATTGGATAAACATTATAATATCAAAGATATACACAACATCTGTACCAAACATTGTCACCTCTATACAAAGTAATTTATAGAAAACATATCCTGCAAAGGTACTTTCAAGGCCATATTGGAGTTAAGAGATAGAATTTGTATAATGGGCAATAGGTGGTTTTGAAAAGTTACAACCTACTAGCACTCGAGACGAAACGGGACGAGACGTTAAGGACAACAAGAGACGATAATGATTAATTTCCTTGTGAAAAGCACACAACACATTACAGCTTTATCCACTTGAACCAAACCAGACAAACGCGTTTGCCTTACATTTTTTTTGCACATTAGCCGTCATGTTGTGTGGACATACAGATGTTGGTCCTCACAAGAGACTCTGCTGATAAGACAGAATGTAACCAACTTATATATAGTTCTTAATATCCCGACGCAGAGCTGCTCATTATGTTACGTTTTAGTGTTCGCTATTCAGTGATTATCTAATGTGGAGTGGTAATGTAATGGCAGACAGACAGACTCCATTTAAGCAGTGAGCTACCTTAAACAGGTCGATAAAGCGACACGGTCCAGACAAGCAACCTACTTGTCTGGTTGGAGACCCCGTCTAGTTCTCCATTCACAGTATATAACATAATGTATTTCAACCAATTCATGGTGCTTCAAAACAGTATTAATAGGAATCTATGCCCAGCGATTTGAGCCAGGGCAGAATACACACACGTCGGGTACATGACGCAGAGCTACAGTGTTCACTGTGCTTCCATGCTCCTGGATGACATCAATATATGCTCCGTGTTAATCCTGACACCTGCCCGCCATTACACATTCAGGCTGCCACAATGAGGAATACTTCACATTGTAAATAGGACTGATTTCCCCTTCGAGGGAATGCCGGTGCAGATATTCTCAATATGGATCTGTAGGCACATAAAGCAATGATGCTTTATGCGCCTACAAGACTGCCTGTCTTGTTAATGTTTAAAGGTGTTAAACTGTGTTTGTTCGGGCAATATTAAACTGTGAATTAGGAAAATTTGATGTCACCATGGAATGTCCTCAATCTTATAACATCTTAAATCTAGGCAAAGTCATATTATTGTGGCTTGGTGGTTCTGTAAAAGGTGCCATGCACTCAGCGCGTTCTCTTCAATTACTAGGGATTAGCCACGATGGATGGCTCCATGAGGTCTTGTTATTGCATTGAGATATTCCAAGTAGGTTACATATTTCATTATACGGTTGGCAAGAGCATCCAATTAGCATATATATATACACACAGGAATATTGTATTAAGGCGGGAGTTACATATTTAACCCTATGGCAACCACATGGTATGAATATACCAATAACTATAACTATGGGGACATGGTGGACGTGGAACCAGTAACATCATTAAAGAAAACATTTCCATGTGAACAAAGCTTACTGAGAATGTTTCTGAATATTATGTTAACATCTAAAGGGTTGATTTGTAGTTGAGGCGTTTTCAAAAGCATACAGCAACACCTGAAAAGCGTTTCCTAACAGAAGGCACTTGATGGTATGTATAACCTCCGTTTGTGTTTTTTTTCTTAATAAAGGCAAAGTGTTTTCATATATCAACAGTCTTGATTATAATAAACTGCATCATTAAAACATTCTCTGTCCATATTGATAGGATCTAAACATGTGGGAGCTGTTGGCATGACGACCTGGCGTACAATAGGATGGAATGTAGAGGGTGACGTTGCCATGATACAATCAATGTGACGCAAGCCTTCGTCTGTCTGCCAGTGTGTTGGGAATTGTTAACATATTGGTTTCTTTCTTTGGTGCCATGTTATGGGAAACCATGAGGGGAAATTTTGTTTTAAATAAGGAGCCTGTATAATTATTGCAGGTGTAGGAAATGCATTGAATTTCTCCAATCAGTTTATAACAACGAACGTGTATCCTTTTGCCATGTATCACAGTGTTTCTCCATGGGAGTGACCATAGGATGTAACATTTAATCGGGGTTGATAGTTTTTATATTTAGTTAACTAGCTTTCGGTCTAGTAACAAAAGAGAACAGGGCGTAGCTATTAAGAGTAGGAATAATTCATTCTTATAGATTTGTAACAAAATTAGATGGGTTTTATACACACATTTATATATATATTTGTATATATATTCTTGTCAACGTTTGCTTGTTAGAATGTTTTTGTAAGCAAAAGCTACAATAAACGTTGTGTATTTCTTTGGGATAATCCTTTTTGTGCAAGAATGTGCCTCACAACTTTAAAGTATACACCACCGCTATCCATACACAAACAATAATGTCGTCACCACAGCTCTGTTAATAAAGTTATTCTCTACCACAGCTCTTCATTAATGATACATAGGGTCTGATCTTCAATCTTGTTTCAGTGTCCGCACAGTTAACACACACACACACACACACACACACACACACACACACACACACACACACACACACACACACACACACACACACACACACACACACACACACACACACACACACACACACACTCACACACACACACACACACACACTCACAACACCATACACTTTGAGTGAGGAGGGCCTCGGGCATGTTTGACTTTCTTGTTCGTCTTTACCTACGCAGAAGTGCCATCCCCTTAGCAGACAAGTTGCAGTGGATGGAGTAACGACTGTGACGGAGATAAGGCCAGCCCACTGGGATCGACACTAGCCACGTATGGCTAGTTGCTTGTGTCTTCACAAAACCTGAAACGTCACATTCCCTGAAGCGCAAAAAAAAGCCAACAAAGTAATATCAGCACAAACCAGACCTGGATCGTAGAGCATTTATGGCTGCGTTACCAGCACCCCTTTCGCAAACAACAATCCCCTGCGTCAGGAAACCGTCTTCAAAAGTGGCATAGCGTCCGGCAGGCCGTTTCTCGGGTAATCGGTAAACTACAGCCATAGAGTTCTGTCGTCAATGCGGTCAAAGGTGGACTGCTGGGTCGTCTGGGTTTTGGAATGGCAGCGGTTGGGAAATCGCAGCCGGCTTGCGTCTGGGAAGTCACCGACGCCATGTTAGTGGTTTGAAAACGAAGCGCACGTTCCCTCACACACACATCTCCGGGTCGGCCGCTCAGAGCCGGGTGTCCCGGTGGAGGTGTTCCCCGAGGACGGCGGGTTATTCCTTGATGAGGCGGTAGATGTGGTGCTGGGCCCCGTGCTCGTTGTTGGAGACCTCAAAGACGCACGCCATGCACAGCAGAGTCTCCTGCGTGTCCCTGTTGCTGACCACCTGCAGGGCCACACGGACGCACACACACACGGTGAGACCACACACACTCACACACGACTCACTCAGCTCATAATGTAGATGGTATATATATGCTGTGCATGTTAAATACACACACACGCACAAACATAGATGGTATTCTCACCAGTAGAATAGTGAAGTTCTCCAGCACACTGTTCATCATGTATTTTTCGGGCAGATGTTTGAGTTTGTGTATAAAGTTAATCATGTATTCACACATCGGGGATCGGTTGATCCTGTAGACGAAGCGGCCGTTTTCGAATCTTGCGTACTCAGTCTGGGGATAGGGAGAAATAAAAAATGACCCACGAAACAAATCCGTTCAGAGGGTGAATGAATCTTCTTCA
>NC_044056.1:16860802-16865802 GCF_902167405.1 Gadus morhua | reverse complement strand
AATTGTTTCTATTCTGACTCACGGTTAGAGAGGACCAGAGTTAGGATTAACAAATCGATGACTAAATAAAAAGACCAAAAACATGATGTTCACTAGAAGGTTGAAATGGCCCAACAGTCCAAAAAAGTCTGGTAGTCAGAACTCATACTTCACAGTTGGCTAAAGAGGAGTAAAGAATAAGTAGTTTCCCAGAGAGAAAGAGCAAGAGAAAGAAAGAGGGGAGGGGGGGGTGATGGAGGGGGGCGCAGCTGGTGGCAGCCAGAGGACCATCTGTTCCCCTCTCT
Source organism: Gadus morhua (assembly GCF_902167405.1). Lineage (NCBI taxonomy): Eukaryota > Metazoa > Chordata > Actinopteri > Gadiformes > Gadidae > Gadus > Gadus morhua. Next base: position 16,865,518 of record NC_044056.1, on the reverse strand, counting down.
AATAGTTCACACAAAACACACACACACACACACACACACACACACACACACACACACACACACACACACACACACACACACACACACACACACACACACACACACACACACACACACTTGTTCTCAAACAAAAAAAACTATCTCTGTCTCTCCCTGTCTCTGATGTTCCTAGCAAAGCTCCATTAGCTCCCTGTGTTTCTGACACGGGCTGCCTGTGAGGCTAACTCCACATCCACAACCTCACACCAGCTAACACTAGCTAATGGCTCCTTCCTTGGTGACGGGTGGGTAAACAAACACGGGTGCTATATGTATGGATGCTACACTTTTCACCACTTTTAGGGACTCAATAAATAAGAATCAAAAATAAAAAGACAAAGAAAATGGTATTGCTCCCAATAAACACAGAACGCGGCACACGGATTACAACACAAAGGTATAATCTAATCTTCCTGGTTTCCAACTGAAAATAACAGTTGGAGACAGGGATCAAACGGAACCATAGAAAAACAGAAGACCCCCCCCGCCCTAGCCATAACAGTGGGGGGGTGGGTAAACAGATAGAGAAGCAGCAGAGCAATGTCACCGCAGTACTCACCATACATCTTCCCCTCGTCAGACAGTATAATCTTCCTCCTTCCACAGGGGGGGTAGATGGCCAGGGCCTCCTGGAAGCTCTGCTCGATGTCTGGGCTCCAGACCCCCTCGGGGTCCCCGTCCATGGTCTTGTCTCCCCCGGAGTCGCTGAGGCCGTCCATGTCCTCCCCGGGACTCTCGCTGCCACTCCAGCTGCCGCGGTCCATGGTCGCTGCCTTACAAAACCCGGCCAATGTCTACCGCTGGCCAAACGCACTGGCGATGCCAAACGGCGTCGGTGCTGCGGACTGGGGCGGGTGAAGGCCGGGGACGGAGGCTGTTTTGTTATGCTTCTACTGGTAATTCTTAGTGTCCGACAAAGCAAAAAAATGGTACGCTAGGGCACACAACTTTTGTGGGCAGACAATAACCAGTGATCGCTGGCCAATGGACTTCTGATTGATGTGAGCCAATGTTTCCCCCCTCTGGTCAGAGCGAAATGCAAACCTAAAAGAAACAAGAGAAAAAAAAGGGAATACTTTGATTACATTGACATGAGACAGACCTAATCAAGCAGCGCCAGATCCCTGGGAGACGAGGCCTCTTAGCAACGTCAGCCCCCAGCGACCAATCATGATTATGTTTCACATGCCGCTCGACATGGAAATATCAGTGCACAGTCGCGCAATGTTGTCAAGGTCCTTGTATTCAAAATTCAAGGCGACTATCTCTGGTCTACTCATTGATTTTGGCAAGCGTAAGGCATACTGAAATGACATCTCACTATGGTCCTCTCATCTTTTTAATTAATTGGAGACTGGGGTCTTTGTGGGATTAATGCAATTATGTGTAAGTGTTGTGGAGAACCTGTGCATGTGTGTAGAGTTGGGTTTATGGTGATGTAGGACCAAGGATGATCGTGGGACTAATGGACTTTTCCTGGAATGGAGTCCCAAATGTATTTACAGTACACTGGCAATGTACTCACACGTCTGAATACAAATGTAATTACATTTGAGCAAATGCCTTGACACGTATTTCCCCCACTGTCCAGTTGTGTTAAGATCAAACTTATACCAATGTCTTGACCTGAACATAGACTGTAGCATCCTGAAGTGGTGTGGAATTAGTATACAGGTGAGAAACGCAGCTGATATATATACAGTAAGCAGCGGTTCATCAAGGGATTCATTTGTACTATTAAGCATCTACACCAAAAGGTATGTCACTGCTTATATATAAGAAAATGCACTGGGCTTGGACTCACAGCTGAATCCCCAGAGATTGTATTGTATGGTTTTGCATTCGTCGCTCTTGTTCTTTGCTAACCCCCCCCCCCACATTCCCTTTAGAGGCTTTTTTAAACAAACAAGGATTCATTCATCCCATGGGCCTAACTGCAACACACCGGCAGCATGTGTTTCCTCCACTGTGTGTTTGTCTAGGCCATTAGGAAGGGAATATGTTAGAATCCCTAATCCAAAGAACCGTTTTGTCCATAAATGGATGTTGTGTTTCAATGAAAATGAAAAAGTAAACCCACCCTAAAGGAAACGTTGATACATTTTTTATAACAGGAAACAATGAAGGCGAGGCAATGCTCCCAACAATCCTGATGTAGTCCTTCTAAAAATCTATTTCTAACAGGACACATTTTGTTAAGAAGAGTTGAGGCAATTCTCTGACGCAGCTAAACACAAAACTGCGAGCCCAACTAAAAGCGGACACAACCATAGACAGACACAGAGAGAAAGAGAGAGAGCAAGAGCAAGAGACAGAGAGAGCTGGAGAGCAAGAGACAGAGAGAGAGCTGGAGAGCAAGAGACGGAGAGAGCTGGAGAGCAAGAGACGGAGAGAGCAAGAGCAAAAGACCGAGAGAGCTGGAGAGCAAGAGATGGAGAGAGCTGGAGAGCAAGAGACGGAGAGAGCAAGAGCAAAAGACCGAGAGAGCTGGAGAGCAAGAGACGGAGAGAGCTGGAGAGCAAGAGACAGAGATCTATGGCCTGCGTGGCTACTCCCTTCATACCCTGATTACACTCGCTCCCTCTCTTATGGTAATCTTCCCTCTCTCCTCAGATCCGGGGCCACTCCAGCCAGGACCACCAGGCCTGGCAGTGGTCTCCTGCGGGGGGCTGCAGGAGAACAGGCTACAGGCTCTCTGCCACACTCCTACAGCTGTGTTGGATCTCAGCTACACTACAGCCGTGTTCAACCTTGTCCACTCGGGTGTCACCTTCAACCTCCATTGCCTTCCATATTCTGTGTGTGTGTGTGTGTGTGTGTGTGTGTGTGTGTGTGTGTGCGCACCAATGTGAGTGTGTGCCTGTGTGTGTGAGAGTGTGCGTGCGTATATGTGTGTGTGGGCACTACACATGCCAATGGGTTTTGATGAAATGTAATGATACACACGTGTGCTTGTGTCACCAGAGGCATATTGCGTGTGTGTGTGTGTGTGTGTGTTTGTGTGTGTTGGGTCACCCAGGGATTTTGTTGGTTTGACAAGTCTACAGTATTATCGCAAGCCTTTCTGTCGTTCTTTTATTTGGACCACTTCACAGCATCTGTTTCAACCTCTTCCAACACACAAACACACACACGGTTTTGAACAAGAGGATTGTCTCTATAATCCTCAAAACAAACATTGTTCCACTTTACCCTGTTTTGCCATGCTACGATCCGTTCCCAAACAGTCCAAATACAACCACAAACATTTCTAGATCCATGCACTTAATAAAAAAAACATTACAATAATAGAGTGAAACAAAAGCACAAATGATAAAAAGGGAAATGAGTCCAATGCGTCTTACTGAAATTATTAAAAAGGTCAATGCAAATCATACAAGTAAACGCAAAAAATGTGCTTTTGGATTTCTTTCCCTCCTGTACTAATATAAATATGGGGATACAGCCTTTTTTTACTATGCAGGACAATTTTTATTTTGCCCTTTTGTTCAATCATGACAGATTTAAAAACTAGATGAGTATAAAAAGTGCTATCATTTTAAACCAGGCATAATAACCCAACTATATGACATAATTAAACAGTAACACAATCAGTTTAATCAATCAAGTCGGTCAAAAATGGTATTCCCATTTAAAAACTTGTAATACTTGTGATTCTAAAAGGTTTAGCTGATGTCCGTCCCAAAACATTAGATACAAATTAGCGACAAATTGTTGAGCATGTAACAATTCATCTTTTGTATTGATTTTTAATGAACAGAGTGCAAATAAGAACTGTAAAACCTTTCAGGCATTTGACATACATTTCTGAGGCCAAAGCCTCTTGTGATGCATCCAGATAAAAAGTGTTTTGTGTATTTACTGATTGGCTGGTTAAAGATACTAAATGGGATTAGTTTGTGTTTGTGTTGTATTATATTTGTATGAAAATCCCTAATAGTTAATCCTTCACTCATAATCTTGGCGTGCCTGTAGTTGTTTTTATCTAATGCTTGCAAACAAAGCTCTGATGAAAGCATATTAAAATCTAGAAAGATTGTGCTTCACTAATTAAATTGCTATCAGCAAGGCTTGACCGACTTTGTTAAGATATTTTTCAATATCAATTTGCTGGCTTTTTGCAATCACTCATTCATTTTTTCTGCAACTTGAGAATTTTCTCCATTGGGAGGTATCACTCCATCATGACAATGATTGATAAAGACCAACATATATGATACGTCACATGGGACAACTGACTGATCTCAGTCCAAATTTTAACACATACAGAACTTCATAAAACACACACACAGACACAAACAGAGGTTTTGTCGTACTCTTATAAATACATTACCATTTGTGCACGTACACACACGCGCACACACACACACACACACACACACACACAGTAAACTTGGGAGCTCCCAGATGCAGAAATAGATGCTGTGGAAATGCTTATTAGAATGTTCGTTCAATTAATGCTGAGTCCGACACACATTCTTCGTTGATGAGGGTATTTTCCCTAGTAATACACATAGATTAGGGTATGTAATGCCAACTGCACAAGGATGTTTGAAAAAAAGAAGAATACGACAGACTCGTCTCACTCACATCTGGCAAGGAAATAAATGTTATACAGACCACACTACCGGGAACACAGTGGGAGACCTCAGTCACGTCCTCATGACTAATCTAGCA
>NC_044056.1:16743302-16855802 GCF_902167405.1 Gadus morhua | reverse complement strand
GAGTTGTTGTTTACTACTAAGCTCTACCCTGTCTTAGGTTTCAACCCCTTAGGCATTGGCAGACTGTCATCTCCCCAGAGGGAGGGGCCATGACATAAAACAAACACAGATATGGCTGGGTCACAACCTGAACTGGCTACTGCAACATGACACCACAGCCAGGCCATCCAGCACACAAGAATTCCACACCTAGTGTGGACATGTGTATGTGTTTGTGTATGTTAGTGAGGTGGAGAGAGAGTGAGAGAGATTTTGTGCTCCATTCCATGTACATTAAATGGGTCAGCATTACAGAATTGTTTGTATTATATATATTTGTTGTTAACATCACTAACACACGAAGACACACAGCTTTCACTAGAGGTCAGAGGTTACTGGAGTGCAGCTTGTTTTTGTCTGCTAAAGGTATGTTTTTGTTTATTTTGTGGGGTAAAACAGTTGCCCCTGACCACTGCTTTTGCAGTTGAATAGATTTAAAAAATGCAACAAGTAGGAAGGATCTCTAATATTACTAGAAGGAAAAAACAACATTCCTACATAAAACTAAAATGTATCTAGATAAAATATTTTTTTATTTAGAGGCCTTTATTTGCCCAAATACTCTCTGATGAAACACATCTACATTATTATGGGCTTTGACATATTTTTATCATACTTTTGTGTGAGTCCTGATACGTTATTAAGTAAAGTTCTGCTATGCATAATGTCCATATATATATATGAACTACAGCTCCCTGTTCTTGTATGCCAGCTAAGCAGGGAAACGGATGAGCATGAGAAACATGGTTTAGATTAGACTCAGGACGACGACAGAACACAAAAGAAATCACAAAGCAGACTGGACCAATTCCAAGGGAAGCAGCAAGTCACTATTCAAGTTTACAATAAAACATCACCCTAGTAACTAGAAAGACATTGACACAAGCAAGAGCTGCATCAGCAAGGTTCCAGTAAGAAACAACAGGACTGAGGGCAGAGGAATAGGAGTTGGGAAACAAGTGCTTGTTAAGGAAATGATATTAATTACATAGTACATCTTAACGTAGTTAAGATGTACTATGTAAAACATTTATGTTATTTCAGTGTTCTTTTGTACATGAAGAATGAAATCAAACACATTGCATTGCAAACCAAATGTGACATAGTCAAGCGATAAAGGCTAAATTAAATGACTAAATGACCATTATTGAAATTATAATTATATATGATTAAAAAGCAGTTATGCAAAATTTGAACCACATAAACCTTCAGCTAATGGATGAAAGACGACGCTGGAGCACAGACACATTGGGTCATACCAGCAGAGACAGCAGTAGCAGTCTGTTTCTCTTACTTCGCTCTCTAATAAGCTTGGACTGTACTCTCCATCCTGCACCCCAACTACCAGAACTCAAACTGCTGAGCACCAGACCACAACGTTATCATATTCAATTCAGGGTGTCCTCGAATTTAACCTTTTTCATTCTGCCAATAAATCCCTTTGAATCTGAATCAGGAATATAAAAAGAGCGGGACAGAGGGAGACAGAGTTGAATGTGGGGGGTGTTTTATCAACACTATTGGAGAGAATAGGACCTGGCCACGAATTCCATATGGCATCTGTGACATTTATTTGACAGTTGGAGAGTGTGAGGACCCATACAGAGGAGAAAGATAGCAGGTAAGATAGGGGTTGGTCTTCTGCGTCCCGGAGACATTATCTCAGAGACGATCAAGCCAGAAGGGGGAAGGTGAAGGAGGTTGAGCCATAATTCTTTTAATTTTCTTTTGTGCGCATATATACTCATTAACTTACTGGTCAAACGCCACAGAGCAAACAGAGACAGTTCTTTGGTGTAACACTGACATCCTCAGCCGCTGAACCAGACCTCTTGCTGCTCCCACTCAAGGTTATTAATTTAGCTGTTAGGAGCAAGGGCAAAATACCCTGTTTTTATGTTCATTCATTTAAGGGAATAGCCTCTAACCCAAGGGGAAACTGTTCATTCATCAGGAAAGTGAGAGTGATCGGTATTCAGCAATTCCACCTTTTCTCTAATGGAAACTATCCGCATCTCTTTATTAAATGTAATGTCATCACTTAATATTCCCTGACAAACTTTCAACAGTAAGCATCAGATTAGCATGTCAAGGGGATACATGAAGCAACTTCATCCATCCAAGGGTGAAATTATGAATGAGTTATCAAAACAAAACAAAATTATGATTATGGATATAAAATGTAATCCATGCTTGATACGTAATATGAAAAGCATTTTAAATTCCTTTTGGATGATGCATTCAGAATTAATTTAATACATTTCTTATTGTGACATATTAACTCGTTTATTTATATTGTCAACAATTATATATTTCATTTATGTCAAATTACAACTTCAGGGAATTCTTGAATGGAAAAATTGTTGCATTTCACACACTCTCTCTGAAGTGTGTTTAAATCAAATTGCCCGAGAGTGTTCAACACAAAACCAGGGTAAAATGAATAAAAGAAACACAGCCTTTTGTCCATAACACTTATCAAAAATGTCCCTTGTATGGAATTTGCCAACAATAAAACCTCATACTGAATGTAGTACCGTTTATTTTGGAGAGAATGAATGAGAAACATTCAGAGAATGAGTGGTTTATTGAATGATGCACACTACATTTATGACAAACCTTCAATAGATAAATGACAGGAACAAACAATTTGTGGGCAGCTATATTCATTGCTATATACTTAGGGTTTTGTTTACATGTATTAAGGCCTATGTTATCCAAAAATATTTGAAAGGTCCATTCAGCAGGAGCATAAAACTGAGATTTATTTCAGTTTTCTCTTTAAACCATCAATAAGGGGGGTGACCATAATCACAACTTGATCCCTTTTCTCAGAAACAATACAACTTTAATTATCTTACCAACTTATCTTTTATCTTATCTTATCTTTTAAACATGTATTTTTCTTGCCTTACTAACGCAATGTGTGTGAGAGCAAGCTAGTCATGTCCACGCCCAGTACTGCATAGCCTGGTTAACGTGCTCCATGAAACCGGTCAGGTAAGTGTTATAGTTTCAGCCGGCAGAACTGATTCAACATCTACTGGGACGAACTAGGATGTTGAATCAGGCCAGTGGTTAATGCATTATAAAAACAAATAGAGAAAAATAGATTTCTTATAACAAAGCTTTGGTCACACTTTTACAGTTCAGCTAAGCAAAGACACCATAACATGGTGGATGCTAATGTACAATAAATACATCTTGGAAGGAAAAAAGAAGCAAGCGTCTCCCACCAAAATTTTCCAAATGGCGTAACCAAAATTTAGGGATGGCATGGCAACAGGATACTAAAGATACAATGCTTTGTGCGTGTAAAAATAACATTGTTTCACCTAATGGGTCATATGTTTACTACAGACTTTACAGGTCTGCTGAGCAGTGTGGAAATGTGCAATAAGCAAGAGAATACGGTCAAGTGAAATGTGGTATACGGGAGCAATATTTTGGAAAATATATTTTCTTCGGAGGGAGAAAGTCAATGGAAAATAAACAAGATGACCAAATGTACTGATGGGGAGGCCCGCTGTAAAGGGATTACCTCCAGCAACAGAAGCCGGTCACTCAACGTTCCTGTAGCGGGTGAAGAGGTTGTAGAGCACACGCAGGGTGGACTTTAGGTCACAGTTCACGATGTCTGGAGGGAGGGAAAACATGTTGCAATTACAGTGACAAAAGGAAAAATGTATTGGTACTAATCCCTGGTTAAACAAAACATCACTGTATTATACAATATTTCCATATTAAGATAGGCTTAACAGAGGCAGAGACACATGATCTGGGAACTACTGCTGCTTTGGGGCTTATATCTGAGCCAATCTGCTTTTCTAGTTGCTAAACACAACAAATTTGAGTTCTGAGATGCCGTCACCGTGTTTGGGAATCCTCATCTCGTCCACCAATCCATACTTGGCAGAAAAACCTCTTCTCACCAGTTTTGAAAGAGCATCTCGACTTGTACTTTCCCCGACTATCAAACTTCCATGCACATCCGCAAGTCTTTGCAGTCCCCGTGAATGATTAATCAACTGTAGGCAGAGATTGCATGAAGTGCAGAAAGGAAAGGGATGTTTTAAGCAGACGAGCCCTACCCTCTGGCCTGGGTTTGGGCCTCTCCAGCCCTCCATCCTGCATCAGCTCGAAGGAGAAGGACACGTTGTGGACCTGCGAGAGATGGAGCAGGATTAAAAACAAAAACGTTCACTAGCTTGTCAATCCTAATGTAAAAGGTTAATTTACGTCCCATGAGCTGACGGTCTTCTTCCATCAGCTCCCACTCAATCTTTGAGATTTTACCAAGTACATTGTGGTTTAAGAGAAACATTGAAATAGACTCAAATGTTCATAATTCATCGATGCATCTGGTGCCAAAAAGCATTTCCAGAAGGTCGAGATGATTAAAGGTAGCCTAAATTGATTTATACATCCAAATCGTAACACTAATAATCATTCTTTCCGAAATGTAAATACTGAAAGGCAACATTTGGCATTCAGATATTTAACATGCACAAACACAAACCTGCAAACAAAAGGTGAGTGAATGCACAAAATAAACACAGCACACATGTGTACACAGAGGCTTAGGGTAGCCAGGTGGACAGGTGAGCACGCGCGCACGCAAACACACACAATTACCACGACGACGGTGATAAGAGACTGTGGAAAGTGGGTCGATAAAACCCACAATAAACTGGAGGTCAGCTCAATCCTCAACCTCAGCTTCCTCTGTGGGCAAACAGAGGGGGCCTTGTTCAACACAGGAGGCCTAAGCCTATAGCAGCTGCACAAAACTCAGTCTTCATTAATCATTAGATTTATATCACTGCACCATACTTGCCAACCCTACCCATTTACCAAAGAGTCCCGGTTGTCAATGTCCTCTCTTGTAGTCACCTTGAGGCAACACACTCCTACAGTTCTCCCGAATTAAGAGAAAATCAATGTATTCTTTCTAATCTGCCAGTTGTATCCATGTGGCTGGTTAACAGAGATTATCAGAAAGTTTGTTAGAAAGTATCAAATGCATAAAAATCCATATTTTGGAAATTGACTTGAATAGTGTTGTTGTAGAAACTACTCTATTGCCAAAACTCATTCAACTTATTAAATTCAACCCTTAATAACTTTTCATATAATAATAATTATATCATATAAAATCAACCATGACCTTGCGAAATACATAATGTGAAGACGATCTAACAACCAAACAAGGAAAGATGCATTGTCTTTTTCTTCCCATTGGCTGCATCCCACCACTGCGTACTAACCAGAGGCCATTAGGCCAGAGATGTACTCGCTTATTTCGCATTAGTCTCTTCTGCCTGTGCTTCATTAACAGGCGGTCATGGCAGCCGCTTGAATAAGGCAGGCAAGACAGAAGGTGGAGTACTACAGAGTTCAGCAACGTACCATAGACGTGTTTGGAGAATGTAAGAGGTCATACAATTACAGTATGTTGATATACCGGGGGGGGGGGGAGGAAGCAATAAAATATAATAAAACATCTAGATAGACCTGTGTCTGAACCATCTGTGCACATGTACATTTTTAAAACCACCTATTTCTGAGAAGATCTCTTTATACTGGACTTGCGACCAATCAGAAAATAGAATAAAATAAACCTCGAAAGTGTCAGCGCTGGAGACATGAGATCAAACAGAGCCCATCTTTCCACTCATCTGTGTGGACAGACACATGATTGTGTTCCTCCCCCACAGGAAGTAGTCATCACACAGGGTTTATCAGGGCTCATGTCATATATGTGGCTATCCAACACAGTGGTGGAGAGAAGGAGAGAGAAGGACATTCAGCTGTGGTACGGATCTACTAACCAAGGCATCAAGCACCAACGACACTATGATACACACACACACTCTCTCTCTAAGCCCCCCTAGCCACTCAGCGTTCCCTGTGCAATAGGAGATTACAGATGCTTTGGGGCTGGTGCCTGTTCTTCCAGGCGGACTGTGTGTGTGTGTGTGTGTGTGTGTGTGTGTGTGTGTGTGTGTGTGTGTGTGTGTGTGTGTGTGTGTGTGTGTGTGTGTGTGTGTGTGTGTGTGTGTGTGTGTGTGTGTGTGTGTGTGTGTGTGCGCTCTTGAGAGTTGATTTGTGCGCACTGTAGCAGTGATGCCCATTCGGCTGCGCGGCTTGGCAGGGCATGTTGGCTGGCAACCAAACACAAGGCTACGGAGGTGTCTGCGTGGATCGCCTGTCCAGAATACCGCGGTACAACAGAGCCCGCTGGAGTGGCTGAAAAGATGCTTGAGCGCTGAATGGAGTCCAAGGGGACAAGGGATGCTATTTATCAGGCCTAGATTTACGGAGGCATTTCTTAAGGAGGGGAATCGGTGGCAGAGACAGGTTGCGATCCCGTGTCCATCAGGTCCCGGTGAACAAGGCGCCGGTATTGTCTACACACTGAGGTTCCCACAGTCATTGTCATGGTTTTCAAGGTGAGAGGTACAGAGGCCGTGGCGATTTGAATGTTCTGTATTAGAGAATGGTAGGGAGACATGAAATGTGTCTCCCTACCACATTTCATTGACATGAAATGTAAATGTCAAAGAGGAGGACATCGGAAATAATGTTTTGTGTCCGTTAAGGTTTGCCACAGATTAATTTCATGTGTCTGACCTGACAGTTTCAGCTATCCTTTAAGTGGAAACATTCAAAAATGGCAGAAGTCCTCACAGAAGACTGTAATACAAAACACTAATCATGGAATTGAGGTCAGAAAGCAGTCTAGCTGTACCTTTTGGTCAAAGTTCTCCGGAGTGAGGAAGAAGTTGTAGAGAGGCACAAAATACCCCTCCAGGAGCCCCATCAGCAAGACCAGGTAAACACCATCTGCAAACTATAAAGGCGTCCGCTGGTCAGTACAAAGAGGCCCTAGACTCCCTTTATGACTCACAGATGGGGGGGATAGGCAAGTGACAGGAACACAGCGCTTGTTAGTTGTATCATCAAATAGGAGGCCACAGAGTCAAAGCTTGGTGCTAGCAAAGGTAATCAGTAACAGGAAGCAAACGTAGCGATTCCATTAGAGAATATCAATGAAATATAGACATCCGAGATGATGACTGATGGGGACCACAGTCATTTTCCACAAATATAAATCACTGTGGACCGATGGAAGTCCTTATTTGGGTACTTATGAAATCAAAACATACAAGGTCCATGTCTAGAGTTATTTATACATTTTATAAAATAATATTTTATACTTTATAAATCACGACTAATAGTAATCCATCGTCACTCCTTAAGTATTTTTGTGATTTTATTGCAACCAAAAATGAAATGCTTGCAAGGCCTACACCACATATTCAAATATTTGTCGTCAAGGCACTTTAGAGATAACCATAAACCCCACCACTCAATGAATCACAGTCACTCTCTTTATGAATAACAGTGTGTGTGTGTGTGTGTGTGTGTGTGTGTGTGTGTGTGTGTGTGTGTGTGTGTGTGTGTGTGTGTGTGTGTGTGTGTGTGTGTGTGTGTGTGTGTGTGTCTGTACCTGTGTGTCCAGTTCAGACACCTCAAGGTTCAGTTTGTTCAGGTGTTTGTTCACGAATGTGATCAAAGTCTGAGGACCACAAAGAACAGTCAGTCACCAAGGCTGAAATACTCCTCCTTAATTAAAAAGTGTTTGATTTATTGATCTGCCTTATTAACCTAGCGGCCATCTTGGTTCTAAATGCTAGAGGGGCAAGGGGAGGGGGGGGGGGGGCCGAATGTGGACGATGGCTGCTAGGTGAATAAGCTCCATTGGGTTTTACACAGAACCACGGAAATTGGCAGCATCACGCAAATTTTAAAAATACAACAAACAAAGGGAGATTGTTTAGGGGAGAACTTATTACCTTTTTGACAACATTCAGCTTATCTGGAGCGTGGTCGAACAAGGTGTCAAAAGCATCCCGTTCTAAAGACACATGAGAACATTTGGTCAAAAAAATGCATTAAAAAAATAGAAAATAAAATAATGTATATTGATGGAGGCATACAGTGTCCTTTTAAATAAAACAAAGCATACAAAACATACCATGTCTTCCAGAGAAAGCCCTGGGACAGAAGACATCCATCAAGAGAAGAAACATGGCAGAGATGAGGGGGGGGGGGGAGCAAGAAAATACATCAGCCAAATCAAATGCAAAGGGCCCGTTTGCACTTATGTACAATATCCCACTCTTTGATTTCTGTTCCTCCTGAAGTGAAACGCCTCCAATTCAACCGCAGAGGAATGCTGGGAATGAGCAGCACCTTCAGAGGAATGAGGTGGACAATGGGTCTGTCCGGGGACCCCCTCATGTCAGCTACCACAGAGGGCAGTGTCTTGTGTATTGCCCACGTGGAAAACCACAGAGATATATGGGGCATCACATATGGCATTATACCGTTGTCCTCCGCAGACTGGCGGTCAGGCTGCCTATGGTAGTAGTAGCCTGTTGCCATCATCTCAACAAATTGAAAACTGCTCAGCATGACTTTGTTGTGAGAAGATTGCATGTTTGCGTAATGTCTGTATAGGTTTCACTTGGCGGGAAAAGGCAGCCCATTCTTTGCATTGTTGTTGTTGGATTATGCTGGGATATTATGGTCTGGGGCGAGGTAAGGGCTGGTCAGGTGGCTTGGAGTGTAGGGAATGTTGGGCTTTAAGTGGCCCAGAGGAAGGGATATCACAATGAACAGGCCAGCAAGACATGGCAAGAGCCCCCCCCCCCCACACACACACACACACACACACACACACACACACACACACACACACACACACACACACACACACACACACACACACACACACACACACGTGTAATCTGTGATGGCAGAAGCAGGCACGTCTGGGCAGAGGCCTTGATGGTGTGGTAACAGCTGATTTGCCAGTGTGACAGTGTGTGTGTGTGTTTGAATTATTAACATGGCATGTCTATCTACCATGACAAAATGTGTGTGATTGGGTATGTGTGTGTGCGCTTTGGCCTGGGTTTATCTGCACAGCTGCTGCTGTCAGCCTGCAGGACCGCCGCAAAGCGAAAGGTGTGTGTGTGTGTGTGTGTGTGTGTGTGTGTGTGTGTGTGTGTGTGTGTGTGTTCCTTTAATTGTCTAATGCTTCCACTTGGCAAGTGTGCCTCCAGACCCCTTCTTCTTACACAATTGCTGGTCATTCATTATTGCACTAGTTGTTCCACAAGGCAGAGGAAAAATGTGTTGACCATAATGGATGTCAGTTGTAGGTAGGCAGGGTATTCAACATTTGAGTGATCCATCGGAGTATTGGCATTTTCATGTCATCCAGTATAATAGATAGCGATGCAACCAAATTAACGTAATAAATGAATGTCCATTCATAGTGCCAGCGATGTATGCACAGCTGGCTGACTCACTCTGTGTTTCCAGTGATTTCCTCTTGAATCTGCCGGGACTGAAGAATGCCCTCTCTTTTCTGTGGAAAAGCAGCCAATAAAATAAAATGTGTTTGACATGATTGTCATCATCATCATCATCATCATCATAATAATAATAATACACACACACACACACACACTCAAAGACACATTCCAGGGAACATGCCAAACCCACCTGGACGACCACTACTTGAATGGAGACATGGTCGGGCAATCGGATTGGAGCACGGAAGTGTTGGGACAGCGCCACCAGCAGGTGCAGGATGGCAACAATGCTCTTGGCGTGGACCGCTGTGGTGGAAGGCTTATATTAAAGGCTTTTCAGTTGCGAGTGTTTTGTTGAACCTAGAAGGTCTTCCAGTCGAGACATGGGACCTTCATATTAGTTGTACGCCTTTTAAAAAGACGGCCTTCAAAAATAAAGCCCAAAAAATACATGTGGCTGTAAAATATGAATTATTTTCCATAGTTATATATATAGTACGCATGATAAAGATGAATGCACGCAGCAAACCCTGCTATGTAGTCCTGCCAAGAACGTGTGTGTGTGCGTGAGTATGTGTATTTGTGCACGTGCGCGTGTGTATGGTTGAGTAATGAAAGAAGAATTACGATGGAGCGGTCTACGTCGGAGCGAAGTATGCTATTTAGGCAGAAATATGACATTAGAACCACAGGAGGCAAAACAACAAGGATCAATTAAGTGGCCAAAGCCTGCCTTTGATTGTGACCACTGGTAACTTCAAATTAACAGAGTGGACTAAAAAGAAGCCTATTGGATGGTCAGTGGCCGAGGGAACCTGAGTGAGCAACATGAGGGTGAAAGCAGGCAGATAAGGCTTTGACCAAGGTAGGGCTGAGCGAAAAGAAGCAAAAAAGTGTATTGATTAGAATGTTTTGCAAAATGAATTACATGCCATGCTATTCTCAGCCCTCAGAGTCCTTTCACTTTTGTGAAAGGATTCATTGCTTGAATTCCATTTTCAAAGAGGCTTTTAAATAAGGGGGAATTTCTAATGGTAAAAAAAATTACAAGTCTTTCATATTTTACTTTCCAGCATCGGGCTTCCACAATAAATTCAATGACGTTCATTTATTAACCCTTTTTTTTTTATGTCTGCCAATCATTTGAGTTATTTGTATGTTGAGCTTAGAGTTTACCTGTTCAGGTACCTACACAAGATAGAAACTTAACATTTTACTCCAATACTTTATGCCCCTGCTGGAAGGCCTTGCCATACCTGGATCAAGGTAGTAAAGTAGTTTTAAGGTCTAGAAGGTTAGTCTATTAAAGTGTAATAAGCAATGGGGGGGTGGTCTTACAGTCAACATTCCAGCGGATGCTACGGGTAGACACCTTGATGGAGTCGTTGATGCGTTCCAGAACTGTCTGGAGTTTCTGTTTCTGGGCGATCTCCGACTGCGTAACCTCCGCCACGTTCAGCTTCTCGCCCTCCAGCTTCTCTGTGGACCAACAGACAAAAAAAAAGTTTAAAAAAAATGTACACGAGCAGACAGCGTTTGAGACAGAAAACCAACGCTCTGAATGGCGAGCCGGATAGCATCAGGTGACAGCCGTTTCTTCGTTACACACGGTTACATCAGGAGAGAGGATTACAGTGGATGACACCTGTTACTCCCTTACACAGTGTTGGCATCAGGAGTGAGGACTACAGTGGGTGAAACTGTTACTCCCTTACACAGTGTTGGCATCAGGAGTGAGGACTACAGTGGGTGAAACTGTTACTCCCTTACACAGTGTTGGCATCAGGAGTGAGGACTACAGTGGGTGAAACTGTTACTCCCTTACACAGTGTTGGCATCAGGAGTGAGGACTACAGTGGGTGAAACTGTTACTCCCTTACACAGTGTTGGCATCAGGAGTGAGGACTACAGTGGGTGAAACTGTTACTCCGTTACACAGTGTTGTATCAGGAGTGAGGACTACAGTGGGTGAAACTGTTACTCCGTTACACAGTGTTGTATCAGGAGTGAGGACTACAGTGGGTGAAACTGTTACTCCGTTACACACTCGCCATCTCCCGCTGAGGAGAAGTGCCGCCGCAGTCGAACACTACCAGATGTTGTCTCTGTGTTTCTTACCGAAGAGTTTCTGCAGGACCTGTCCATCGTACAGGTCCTCCGCCAGGTCCTTAACGATGATCCTCTCTCCCACTAGTACGTCATTGATCCAGTCGATCAATACCTGGACGCAAAAGTACAAACACCACAGTCAGAAGTTAGAACAGCTTTACACAAGATGTGTCAAGAAGACCCATTCGTTTTTTATTCCATTTTCATTTTTTGTGAACATGAATTTTGAACCATTAACATCATCACTTGGTCAGGAACTAAGGACTAACGTCACAGCAACTCCAGCATCAGCATTTTCATGAATGGAGAATAACTGGTAGCTATGTCCTTAATCCTACCTGCTAAAAGTCAGACTTACCCTGATGAGTTCCTGTAGCTTGCGGTCATTCTTGGAGTTAGGGTCCACCATGGTGCGCACTTCATTCTCCTCTAAAGGGGGGTTCGGGGGGGGGGGGTGGGGGATGAGACATGGGGGGTTAAAACCAGACCGGAGCACAGGTTTCAGCCACCAGCTGAGGTTTGAATAGAAGTACTGGCCGGTGGATTGGTACAACCTAGCATTGTGTCCTCAGGATCCAGCTCATAGTGGGAGGGGCTGAGAGGATGATTGATGGCGTTTATCCCCTCCTCCTGAAGCTCGGACACTGGAAGAGAAGGAAAAGGAGGAGTCAAACTAACTTCATGCCCGACACTGGATGTGCATTATGATCAGTTTGGTATGACATCGTTTGCACCCGGCTTCTGTTCCCCCTCCATGGCTCCAATATTATGAATAATGTGGCCACAGGGGATCACTGCGGCTACTTTGATAATGAAAAAACTTTTAGGATTTAAAAACGCCCATTCTTCAAATTGTGACTGTTTTGTTTTTACAGTTTTGTTGCTCTGCCTTTCCATGCCGCAATGTGGCAGGGTCTGAAAGAGCCTATGGTGCCATTCTGCTCGTCCTGTCTGACACATTGATTCATTCCATCTCTGCACATACATTTCACTTCACACACAAACAAAACATTTACATGTACACATATATAATACATACATACATACTATTTATACTGTGTGGGTGTGTCCATGGAGCCTCCAGAAGAGGCTTCAGGGGTTTGTCGGATCAGCTTGTGTTAGCTTGCACTTCTATACAAAGCTTAGTGTGAACATCACCACAAATTCACCTCCCAGGAGAGCATCCTTCTAATCAACACCATCCATAAGTGTGCATGTCTGTGTGCCACACACACACACACACACACACACACACACACACACACACACACACACACACACACACACACACACACACACACACACACACACACACACACACACACACACACACAGAGGGTGCATGAGAACAGAGAACATTAAAACACATTCAGAGCCCCAGTGCTGTATTTTCCCCGTGAAATAAAAAAATAAAGAAATCAACTAGAATTTCACACTACAATAACACCACTAACGGAGTCTGTTCCAATATCCCCTTCGACCTGGGGTGGTGTCAACTCCCCTTGCCTTCCTCCCCACCGCCACCTGCCATGAGCCACGTTTGAGATTCTCCTGTAATGTACATGATTAATTACACAAACCAAAGCACGGAGGAGGAGGCTGAGGAGGTCTATGACACTGACACACGAACACACACCATTGTGTATCTGTGTGTGTGTGTGACATAGCCTCTTCCGTGTGTTTCTCACATTGCCATAGTTTGTAAGCTCCCCAGTGAGATTTCTGGGAGGTTTGTTTTGTGAAACGGATCTTGGGCAGGTGAGCGAGATCAGTGGCACACTGCATGCTGCACCACAGGGCCCAGGGCCCGCGGCGGAGGTGGGTCGGAGGGGGGGCTGGCAAGCCCGGTACTCCTGGCAGTATACTGGGGCCAACATCATTTTAAGACCTAGTTTGTTGCACACCAAAGGTCGAGGTAGGGGGAGTTTATCCAACTCTTCAGAAAGAGGGAGTCGAATTCTAGTTATGTATTAACTTTAATATTAGGAATAATTAAGGCCTTTGATATTCTGTGAAATCGACGCACCAGTTTTTGTTAAACAAACAATTACTGGAATCAAAATCGCCATGCTGTTCAATGAGTGAGTAGTAAAAGAAAAGTCTCTCTCACTCCAATATTTTGACAGTAACAACGTAACGTAACATACGGTTTATCCCTGCCCCCTCCATGGTGGGTTTCAACGCTACTGCAATGGCAGCTGCTTTGTGCGGTGATGCGTGGGAGGGTGTGTGACCCGCGATGGGCTCTGACATCATGATGTACTATGGAGAAATGAGCACCCCTCCCTCCCTCCTTTCATCATCTCCCCCATCGTGACATCTTTCATCTCCTTTTCTTCCACTTCCACATCCATCTCCCATTTCTCACTCCCAAGCCAATCGGTAGTCTTATCCTAAGCAACCCCCCAGCCCTCTATTCCCTATATCCACACTGTCTCTGTAGCCACCTGTGTCATAAACGTCCCCGGGAACCTAAATGTAATTAATGGCAAACACAAAAGGGATCCAGCCAAGGGTTCCCATTAAATCATAGGCGTCTGGGTACTATGCATGTTGCTCTTTGTGTTTGATGTTGTGGATGTGGATGTCACATGCGCTGGCCGTCTGTTGAACACAGTCCACAGGAAAAAGATAAAAGTGGGTGTAATGTGATTTGGTGTATATGCGCTGCTTGAGAGGAAAAATATGGAAACATAAAACTGGGCTCAGCTGGTGAATAACATCCGGAATGACAACAACAATTCATTCCACAATAAAAACCTACACAAGAGGCCCATGTCATATTGTCCAACAGCAATTTATATAGATATTAATCAAAATGGGGTCAGCAAAAGGACATACCTCTTGTTATTGTTTTTTCAGATTCAAAGAACAAACTGTGTCATAAGGACTATGTCAAACATGATTACAGTCCATTTAAATATTACATTACAAATCATCAAACCCCTACCATGAGCAATGAAAAAAGATTGGCTGTACATTTCTGCATATCTGAGACTTAAAAAGTAACATTTCACATTCTCCGTGAGAGCAAATGCTAGAATCACCGACAACTATCCTACTACAAGCCAGAAGCCCTGTGTTTACCATTATGTCATCCCTCGGTTATTGCAGTTATAGTGGAGTCAATACCCTACATGGAAACATAGCCCGCGGCACCGCAAAAAATGCGAGTGTGACGCGTTCATTACCGTTTGAGTTTAGGTTATCAAATAAACAATAGGCTACTTTAGTCAACCATATGCCCGTCCATCTGTGTTAAATAAAATGATATCAAAAATAGATATTGAGTAAAATAGACCGAGTGAATCATAGATATTACGACATACGGCACTCAATGTGTAAGACTCATAACAAATAATTGTTAAACTAATATTGTTGCCCATCTCCGTCGATTATTTTACAGAGAACAGTAAAAATGTTGAATAATGTTCAATGACACGTCCGGATTGTTTAGTGAAACATAGTTTACCTTCCTTAGCTTTTTTCCTTCTTGCCAGAGTTCCTCCAAGTTTTCCCAAGAACGAATCATCTTTCTTTCTGGAAGACGGTGATTTAGGTGTCGGGGACTTGGGAGAGGACGGAGACTTCTGAGGCGACGAAGCCATCGGTGCAACTTATCCAAGTCGATGGCAAGAAGAAACTTTATGCGAATTAATAGAAAAAGTTTCCGCGGGCGAAGAAATGAAATCAATGTCCACTCCCTAAAGCGGAAACGGAATTCCAGTTATTTGGAAACGTTGTTCGCTGCATTCCCGTCCCTCCCCTAGGGAGAGGAAAACTCGAGAGCGACTGTATGGCTAATGTTTGTGGAAAGTGGAGGAGGTCTGAGCAGAAAGCATTAGGACACGATTTCATGGTATTTCTAATTTTCTAATATTTATTCAATTATGAAGGGGAAATTATTCCGGCCACTTTTAAGAAACTCCACGGTAGACTTTATAATAATAGTATAAAACAATTAGACCTACTGCTGGCATTATCTAGGTCGGATATACATACATAGCCTACTACTGTACATACATACATATATAATGTTGACATATATACTGTATATCTATCAATATATATTAATAATATAGATCAATACAATTTTATGTTAAACAAGTAAGCAATTTCTGATAATATTTGAGAAATAGCTTACTTAACTGTAGAATTTATGAACTCTAAACTCAGATACAAATGGTATATTATAAAGAAAACAACGATTTTAATTTCAAACTTTATTAAATAATTCTTTAACATAAAACAGTTATTTTACGATAAAATCACATACATGCCGAACTACATGTTAACCTTTTTTGACTATTGAAGCCCTTCTCAAGTAAGATCCTGGGTAAATCAGTGTCTATTCATACCGCTCGAGGCAACCCGCCATCTTATATTCTTCCATACATTCTTTGTTCTCTGTGCTCAGCACCGGAGAGCACGCTGTTCAAAGTGCAGGTATCTTCATAAAGACCCATATAGAAAAGTTGCCCTTCTACACGGCAGTAGGTCGTGTTGCTTCCCTCTCTATGGAGAGACCTCGGATCGAAAACACAGTGTGTGGGAGTATGACATGCATCATGGTGCAGTGTAGCAGGGCACAGCAGGAGTAAAATGACAACATTGATACAATCCATACCATGAAATACTCTATTTGATAACGAAATAGAAGCGATGGCCGACCCCCCCCCCCCCCCTGGGCTAGCCCAGCGTGTCTCCCTGGCGGCCTGGCTCGACCCCAGATCCCTCCAGGTTGTCCCACCAGCCCAGGCTCTGGCCGGGGCTCCAGTGGAGCTCGTAGCCCCTGGACAGGCTCTCCAGGTCCCGGTCCTCGTCCCTCTCACTGAGCCGCTGCTCCTCCAGGAGGGAGACCAGGGTGTCCCGGCGCTCCACCGTCCTCATGAGCTCAGACAGGAGCTCCTGCTCCCCCTGCAGCTCCGACGCGCTCTTCGTCGTGTCTGGAGGGACAGGCAATGTGAGCGCCGCTCCACCAAACGAAAGCTGGGTTTGTCTGTGTCTGAGTGGGTCATTCTTTCTGGAAGACGTTTTTGTGTTTGGAGGACTTGGGAGAAGAATTGTGAGGCACGTGTGTGCGCGTGTGTGTGTTTGTTGTACCTTCTATGGCCATCTTGCGTCGTAGATCCTGCTGTAGGCGACACTGTGTGTCCTGCAGCTCCAGCTCTTGAGCACTGGTGTACAGGAAACACAACAATGTGCTGTAAAGCCTGAGCCAGTCTGAGCCCTCTGGTATTTATTAAGTCTGTCTCATACAACTCATCTATACTAAAACCTCAGCCAGTTCTCCTCTCTGGTATTTATTAAGACCATCTCATACCACTCCTCTATACTAAAACCTGAGCCAGTATTCCTCTCTGGTATTTATTAGGTCTGTCTCATATAGCTGTTGTTAGGCACTTTAACATCCTTTGTCATGATTTGTTTGTTGTCTGTGTCTGCTGTATTGTTATCTTTTGTTGAACATGATGAAAAGGCAATATTACAATGAGCAATAAGTCACGTGGAGAGTTACTCACAAGATCATGAGCTCGGACTCGTAGCGGGCCAGTCGGTTCTTCTCCAACACCAAGTTGAACCAGGACTGGTGGAGCTGGTTCTCCGTCTCTTCATCTGCCCGGTGGGTCTCCCCTGGGCAGCGACAAAAGAGGAAGCGAGATAGCGTGAGGGAGAGGGAGGGCGCTACTTTTTCAACGCTGTCTAGAAAAACCACGATCACGCTGTTCATTCGCAGCGCATATTTCAATGTTCCTCCACCGAGCCACTTTTTGTTGGAGAACCTTTGAACATGTCGGCCTGCTAGTTGACAAAACACCATACTTTGGTGCTTGGTCAACTTTGTGACACAATGAACTTAGGGATAATGCCCTGCCAGTTACAAGCGAGGGCTACCAATTCAAACTGCTTCATTCCCAGCCGACTAATCAAAATAAAAGAAAAAAGAAAAAAGACAAAGAAGACCATTTGTACATAAAAGAGCAAGCGAGAGATGCCAAGAATAGGAGGATGAGTTAGAGAGCAATGACGTTTGGCGCAGAGTCATGTTTTAGGAGGGAGAAAGAGGAAGAGGGAAATGGACAGGAGCGGGATTGGCAAGCTACGATTGAGGAGGAAGAAGTCATGAAAGGGGGATTTGGAGGAGCAGAGTGGAATGAAGGGAGGCATGGAAGCCAAGAGTAACAGATGTTTTTTAATATGGGCATACACGCACATGCACCAACGCACATGCACACATGTGTACCACGCCTTCCAAGTTGACTTAAACTTCAAAGATAAAATAGAAAAAAGTAAAGATAAAAAATACAAATCCTTGTTTCCCATCTGGGAGTTGTGTGCGTGCATGTCTTTATGTGTGTTTGTGAAGCCGTCTATTTGTGTCCTTTACCAGTCTCTCCCCTAAGGCTCTTCTCTAGGGTCACTCCTCTCTCCTCCACCACTCTCTGTCTCTCTCCCACCTCCTCCAGGTGTCTCTGGATCGCCTGGGCAACAGACATCAAAGGACAAGCATATGAGGTTAGATAAAGAAAGACATGAAATGAACAGTAAATCACATCGAAGCAACAGGTGTTTTTCAGGATTGGTATATGAAAGAATAGGATTTATAACTGGAGAACAATACAGAACACTGCATCATGGTACCACTCCAGCCCTGCATTCAAAGATCAGTATTCCATGCATTTTCCATTCCCATTAAGCATTAAGCATTGAGAGAACTGAACAGTACAGATCCTGTATTGATGGTATACAGGATCTGTACTGTTGATGGTAATGCTCTGTTTTTTTTAATAAACATGAGAGTACTGCTTCATTCAATTATTGAGAAAAAATGGCCGGCCGCAACACAAACTCAGTTCCTGCAACAAATTCCGGTCCATACTGGAATTTTTTCGTACTAAAGTACTCCATTGGTCTGATGAGTTGCAGAAAATGAAAAAGGGTCTATTTAAAGTGTCTCTTTTCATGCCGCTATAAGGCACTTCGACCCCGACTTAATATAATGATAGTATAACGCCAATCTTTGGTGCGTTTTAAAGATAAGATTGCTCAATATAAGGCTACAAAACAACGGCACAAGCTTTAAAATAAAACGTATAAAGGAGGATACCAACACTTCCCCCCTCCTCCCTACAACTCAAAATAGTTTTCTTTTCAATATGTGTTAATATGTGTTCGAAACGATCTGAATAACAGGGTACACTTACTACTTCTATAGAAGAGTACCTGGATTGATATTGTAGTATAGCGCCTGTATTGGACATTATTGTAAGGTATTGAATAGTTTAGCCCTTGTTGTGGATACTATACTTCCAACCTTTGTATCTGATAGTAATCCCACAGACTCTAGGCTGGTTTATTACAGTAGCTTTGTTAGATGCTATGCGTTCATCTATTGGAGGCCATAGAAGAGCTCTTGTAATGGATGCTATGTTACCGTACCTGAGCTCTGTGAAGTCTCTTCAGCTGCTCTCTTTTGGCATGCTGGGCCACAGTCTTCTCCTGCTGCTTCCTCTGTCTCTCCAAACTCACCTGAGACAGGGACGAAAGAGTGAGTGGGTGAGTGAGACAGAGAGAATTTAACTACACACCCTTGTCTGTCTGTCTGTGTGTACATATATTCCGAACACTTCTGTTGCAGTTCTGCCCCTTACCTTCTGATTGGCTGATTGGTAGGGCTCCTCATCGTCGCTGGAGAGGGACTCTTCCAGGTGCTGTTCGCTAGAAGCTAGACAAAAGGACAAAATGATATGATACAGTTGATTGAACAAATCAACAATAAGGTACACCACTGTCTATCTACTAACACCCCAGCACTGACCTTTGTTACGGAGGTTGGCGAGGATGGCCCTGACCTTGTCCTGCCCGTCCACCTCCACGCTCTCGCTCTGGGATGCATCCCTCTTCCGGAGGCGCAGCGAGGAAAAGAAGTTGAGCTTCCTGGGGGGCGGCAGCGTGGCCATGTCGTCTGAGAACGCACCCTCAGCAGAGCCCTGCTGGCCCGCCAGGGAAAGCCCCCGCATCACGGCCGGGAGATCCTTCCCAGACTCGGGCTGGGGCTGGCCAGAACCAAGGCCAAAGAGGCTGTTGGAGGGGACCTTTGGCTTATGGGGGCCCTCGGGTTTGCTGCTGGTGGGGCTGGATAGAATGGAATCAAACAGATGCATGATTATAATTTAATAAGATTAAGTTCATTTTAGATTTAGAGAAGAACACATGTGTGGAAACGTCTTGGTACTGACATGATGACGGAGCCGGCAGCATTGAAGCTGCTGGATGTCCTGTTCCCACTGAAGGACTTCCGGAGGGAGTTAGTGAAGAGCTGGAAGGTGGAGAGGGCCGAGGCGGGGGTTTGGTCTGAGATGGGATCCTCTACCCGGCCTACATCTGTCTGAGACTGGTCAGGCTTTGACCTGCTCATAGGTGGTACCTGAGGCGGGTCAAAGACACAGATAGAGGAAAATGTCTTTGTTACTTTGTCCTATATTGATATTGATTCATGTTTTGGAGTAGAGCACAAACTGCATCGTTGGAAGTCAAGGGCACCTCTGAAGAACACCCTCTTCCTTGAACATCTCACAAGCTGAGCTGTGACATTCTGGTGATTTGTGATTATCAACCCCTATTAGTAGAGCTTGAGCTTTGTGATATCTACTACTCGTTTAACATCAAATACACCAATGTATAATAATAATTCAAGTTGCGACATGTGCATTTTCTGAAGAAATTGTGTGTGTTTGCATTAGCCAACCTGTGGTGTGCGCAAAATGTCATGCCCGTGCTCACATTCTGATGCTAGCCTTTTTTTCAAGGTTTTCCAAAACGTTCAAGGTTCAGAAAAAATGTCCTTTTGGACACATAATGGATTCAGCTTGTCAAATCTCAAGTCAATTTTGATTAAAGTGTCTACGTAGTCCCATAATAATACTGATAGGAGAACAAATATAAATCAGCTTGTCAATTAAGGCCCAGATACCAAGTTGGGGGTGTGGCCTTTTGGGTTTGAACTCAAGTTATATCGCCCCCTTGTGGTCACAGCGTTAGAAAAGGTTTATGAGACCTACTTACTTTTGGTCGACTTATAAGTCGCTTTGGATAAAAGGCATAAATCTAAGGTCACCAATGGATACGAGCTCAGTCCTGAAGGGCAGCGTATCCTACCTGGTCTTCAAGGCGTGGCGTGGGCATGTCGGGCGTGAGCGGCAGGTCCCAGTCTAGTAGTTTCTGTTTCTCGAACGCCGTCATCATCAGACGCTTCTTGGGGCTGGAGGACGGGACTGGTGCTGTCTCTTCTTCACGTCTGTCACTGCTCACCGGCCTCTTCTCTGCCAGTGCCTTGCTGACATCACCACCACCAACCCCACCACTGTTCCCACTCGGAGCCTAAGAACCAGAAGGCTTCCAGTTTAAGGTCTTTCCAAAAAATAAAGACCTTCCAAGACAAACTGGAATGTACACACATTGCACCCATTTCTTTCATACCTATTTCTTAAAAACATTGATGTGGACTCTGATCTGTTTTTGCTGCTGGAAAAACTATGCATTTAATTATTATCATGGTTTATGTGCTGAATTTGCGTGTTGTCCAGTGTACACAACACATAGGACATATGGACTGTCTGTGGCTATACACGTACACTTGGCTTTCCCCCAAAGAGTTGGCCGTCTTTGCTGTCCTCCTCGCGGATTGACTGCCTCCGCACGGCAGACTCTGCTGGCCTAGCCTTGGCCTCGGAGGAGCTCCTCTTAACAAAGAGCAGTGGGAAGGCTGCAGGGACATGAGGGGAGGGAAAACAAACGCTGCATGAAAAGGACTTTGCAAAACCAGATGCAAGGCATTCTGGGACAAAGTAAATTGAAAAACCTATCTGTTAACGTATCTGGTTTCTGACCTATTTTCTGACCGACCCAACAATAGCCGTTATAGTTATGTAGCCATCTAAGATGACTCCATGGAACCCTTTGAAAAAAAAGCGCATATGCACACAAGACAATTCAACCTTCTTTGGAACACAATTGTAGCAACAGCGGTGATTGCTATTAAAATGCTAATAGTAATGATGATGCTAGTAATGGTAATACTAGTTATGGTGATGTATTGACTGTTTATCTGTTGAGGCTATTAAGGATAACCTTCTCCCCAGATACTTGTTGCACCATTTCTTAGAACGATTAAATAATGATAAAGGCGAAAATGAGTTTTACACAGATACATTGTAGTGGTTTTTGATAACATTACATCTAGGGTAACATACTGGACTATGTATTTTTTCTCTAGGTTAACAAATCTAATAGTATTGTTTAAAATTTGGAACAAACTTGCGTAACATTTTGTAAGAGAACCAACACAACCAGCGGGTGCTTTGGTAAAAAAAAGAGTAAGTAAATGTATACTTCTGTGCAACATGTTGATATTGAAGATAAAGCTTTCAAGATTTTCTCATTTTTTGCATGAGAAGGGATTTAACGTGAAAGTACTCTGCTAACCCCTAGTGTCGGACACGTTGCAGTGCAACAGTGCGGCCCCCCCTGCTTCCCTACTCCTACCCACACTCCGTTCTGCTCTTCTTGGAATAAATCTCTATAAGATGCTACATTAAGTTATTTTGACAAATTGTGATATTACCATTTTTAGCCATTATCAAGCTATGGGAATTAACCCTATGTCTTCATAGTCATCAATAAATTAATAATATTTATACTCCTTCTAGTTATAAACGACTGACTAGTTATAGCGGTTGCAAAGTAAATAATAAGATGATAGGACGACCCAAGTTTCTAATGTACATTACACAAGCACAGACATCCTACTGGTCTCCAAACCCTGTGCCTGCTTGTGCGTTGGCATTTCTATAGACTATAGAACGTGATCTGGGGATGATTACTGAACTGTCGTTATCGAATGGTTAGTGAGTCGTTCACTAACCAGAGCACGCTTTATAGGCGAGTTGGTTCTCGAGAAGCCAGTGCACAAGCATGCACACAGGGATTGGAGACAGAGGTAGGATATCTATCTATAGTGTACAGAGACAGAGGTAGGATATCTATCTATAGCGTAGAGACGGAGGTAGGATATCTATCTATAGCGTAGAGACGGAGGTAGGATAGGTAGGTTATGTGCAACAGCCCAGCACATAAGGAGGCTGTTTTCACCTGCTCGGATCTTCCTCTTCCATCGGCTGCTTTTGTCTGGGCAGGGGGGGTCGGAGTCTGACAGGTGGGGGTCGGGGGACACAGAAACAAAAGGGAAAGTAGAACTAATGTGTCATCAAGTCAGTTAAGATTGTAGCATTATCACACGTTTTTATGTAGCATCTCCCAGGAACGCAAAGCATCTCGGTTCAGCTACAGAGGTAGACCAACAGCCAGACAGGTTGCTGGTGTCTAATACAGAGCTGTATGTGTTTACGTATGTATATGGGAATATTTCTGTGTTTGTGAATATGTACCTTCATTTTGCTGGGATGCCAAAATAAATATTCTGGGATTTTGAAGATTGTTAGATAGTTTAAGTTGGTTACTTTATATCAATGTGATGTTATACAGTATATACACACTAAATAAACGCTGGATCTTAGTTAAACAACCAGGAGGGAGAGGCAGACGACTCAGATACCTTTGTGACCACCTGTATCAGCTGAGGCCTCCGTAGCTTCCAGCACCTCCTCCACCATGCCTGCTACCGGGCAAGTCCCTGGAAGGCCTTTCTGGGCACCCTGCCCTGAAACCACAAATAACCCTGCATGCCCACCTGAAAGTAAAGACGATGGGTCTAATGGTGAGTCACAGGTAACACATACACACATACAACTGGATAACACAATTTCAGCACCACACCAATACTGTGCTTCTTGAACAGTTCAATACAAATAAATACCCTCAACACTGCATTTACTCTCTCTCCCTTTGTAACATGAATCTATTCCTTATCTAGTCTGTTGATTGAAATGCAACAAGAGGAGATGTGCCATCAACAGTAGTTATGCATAGCCATCCATAAGGTATCATGCATTCAATACTCACAGTCAGTCAACAGTAGTCAACAATTTAAAGACATTTCCGGAAGTTATTCCACTTGGACAAGTATGATTGATAAGAAAGCAAAAAACAGAAAAAAATAAATGGTGAAAAAATACTCCCTGTAGAGGGCTGAGTCAGCCATAACAAATACTCAGAAAATGTTGAATACAACAGAAAGGCAGTTCTAAAATGGTGAAGGACCCACTGAGAGTAAGTACGAGAAGAGAACAAGAGAAAGACAACAGGAAAAGCCCACTGGACAGCAGAAATCAGCATGTGATCAAGTCCAGATATTAAGTTTTTGATTGAGAAGTGTGAATTGAGTTGAGCTTTTGCATTTGCTTGGACGCTCTTAAAAGAGACGTCCGTAAACGTTAAGACAGACTGACACAATCGGGCGAGCCAGCTGAGCTGTACCACTCAAGACAGAATCTGTGAATTTAAGTTATGAGTCAGAAGCAGGCAATAATTCTTTACAAATAAAGAAGTGTGAACGTTTAAGCCTTTGGACGTGGTGGTTGGTTAAAAGCAATGTTGTTGAAAGTTAAAGTGCATCCAATTTCTCTGGTAGAGATGGGAAGTTCTAAGTGGCTTCTTCTAAATTCTGACCTTAATTTAAACCATTGCCTCTTGATGGATTCTTTACCATTCATATGCGTCATTTGTAACAAAGGAAGAAGCAGGTAATTTAAGCAATTCAATGTTTTATTTTTTCCAAAAGTACAACGTTAATAAATAAATGGAGGAACTGAACAGTTTCTGAACCGTGCAACATAAAATGACAAGGTTGGCAGGGAAAGTTTTAAGGATTTAACTATTATAGACACAGCTATAAATATAATATATAGAAAATATATATAACAGTTAAGTAGCGTACAGCTAAGCGAAATGCTGCGGCGCTGTACCGCCTAGTACGAAGTGCATGAGAGGGACCTGGAGAGGGGCTGTGGGGGGGCGGGGCCTCCTTCTGGAAAGGGAAGGAACCACAGACGCAAACCACAGACAGAGACCACACAGAACGTGGAGACATACCAGACTGTCAGGAGGGTTTGTGAGGAACGCAGAGCAGAGGGGTTAATCATCGCTCATAAACGGGTATCCAGTCAATTGGATCTGAATTGTGTGTTAGGCAGACAGGAGTTAGACCACGGCACAACCCGACTGTAAGATGGAGAGCAGATAGCTTAAGAACGATCAACTTGCAACTCCTAACTGAATGCAAATCCAAACTATTCTGGGACACCAGACCCCAGGTCTATAGGATAACACACACGTCATGCCAGCACTTGGACCCATGCAGTTTGAGATTTTTTTAGTCTGGGGGAGGTGGTAGAACTATGGAGGCCGGCAGGCAGCCAAAAAGAATCACAGAGAACTAAGTGACCATAGCAGGCCAAACATCAACTTCCCTGTTGCCGTGAATCAGCCAATCAGAGGATGCAGCATTGGAAACTTGAAAAAGACTGAATGGAATGGAGTGATTAAGAGTAAACATGGAAAAGTCTATAGAGGAATGGAAATAGAAAAAATGGAATGGAATGGCAAAGATAAAGGGGCAAATTAGCATTAACTCGCTGTACTTCATTAAAAAAAAACGATAAAGCTGTAGTACATTTAAGTTACAACACAATGTGACAATTTAAATACGACATCGACAAAAAAAATAATTGGTATCATTGCCTATCCAGCAAATATACAATTATTAAGCAATCCATTGTCTTAATAATGATAAAAAAAGCACCAATAAAATACTGATTTGGCATTTCCATTGCGCATCTCTGTTGCAACATAAACAGGTACCTGGTAAGTCTAGATGCAGAGCAGGCAATAAGAATAGCTTGCATAACCACTCAAGTTATGTAGCAGCATATTGTTTCATAGCTCAGAAAGATTCACTTTGTGTAGCAGCTGTACCAAATACTCAACGATCACAAATACAAAAAAAACATGTGTTTAACTTTTTACATAAATTGAAATTGTTGTGATTGGTGTATACAGCATATTGAGTGTGCTGAGATTTGTACTTCTGTAAATCTGTAAATTAGAGCAAAAACAGGTTTTGTTTTTGTGCCTAATTATATGTTTGTGTAAGCCATGAAATAGACTTTTTGATTATTGACACTAATCTGACTTCATTCTAGATTGGCTGATAGAGAATGTGGATTTCCTCTGGTAGCACTTAAAGAATAAACAAAGTATAGTATAATACTCCAGTATTTGGACAAGGCCTTGAGCCTACTTCAACATACATGATAAAGACACACTGGATAGGTGCATAAAGCCTAAATAAAGGGATACAAACGCCTTTTCATGTTCGGCCTAGTATGCAGCACACACAATTTAGCGTCACATCAGTCTGGTGTACATGCTATTAAAACAGTTTCTGGAGGTAGGATTTACGAGCTATTATTTGAGTGTAATTAGACAGAGTATATCCAAACACCAGCTATTGGTGAGTGAAATACACTCTGAGAATATAGGTTAAAAGTCAACTGCGCCTCTATATGAGCCAATTTAGATTTATTTTTGATTGGTTTGGGAACCATCTCGCCTGTCGATCAGCAGTTGAAATGCAACACTTCTCAATGGCGGAGAAAAGTAGTGAATGAGGGCAGAAGCATAGCGGGAGAGGACATTTATTTGGATGATGCGTCTACCCTGTTCTGCTCTCCCATTACAACTCGTGAATCTTACCTACAGCCACTATAATAAGTACAGTTGCACACTCCTTTCTGGCAATTGTTCTGTGAACTTGACCCCACTGCCTTCCTCTTTTAGGCCAGCCTGAGACCTAAGAAGGCCAGGCCGAAGGCTGCGTGAGGCCTGGCAGCAGATGCTGTCTATGGCCGCTGCGTCTGGGCCTCCTGGTACATCTGCCCCAGCACCTGGTGCATGGAGCAGACCAGACCAAGGCCCAGGCTCAGCAGCTCGCACAGGAACACATAGTCCTCTGAGCGGCTGCTCAGATGGGCCCGCACGGCACTCGCAGTCTCACACACATGCCCCATTACCCGCCCGGGCAACACACAGACGGCACGGCCAGCGAGCCACGGCCAGCTCTGGCCGCGCCTTAGCCAGGAACCCAGGGTACCTGATGTCGGGGCGTGGGGGCCCGCCGCCGGGAGCCCATTGGTGGCCCTAGATGATGACAACGATGACGAGCTAGATGTCCCAACGCCGTTGTGTTCACTCTGAAATGGGACACGACAAAGAAGGTCGAAGCAGATGTTAAGAATAGATTGAATGAGTGAAGGATCAGACAAGGATTCAGTTGTCTCAAAATGCATTGTAGCATGACTTACCATTTTCTTCTTAAATGCGTCCGGTTTAGTGCCTAATCGCTGCTTCACGTGGTTTTTACAGTAGAAACTCCCTGCAATAGCATGCACATTATCGCTTAAAACAAGAACATAATGCACCTATACCATTTCAAATCAAAAAAACTGAATGGTCACAAAAACATACAAATGGCAAAGAACAAAAGATGCATCATAAAACCAAGGACCATATAGAGGCAAAGAAATCTATACGGATTATAAAAACATGATTCATGTAATTTCTTACGTGCAAAATAGAATAAAAGCATTCTAACTCAGGCTTTAAGGAGGACACATCCTCGCCCGAAATATTAGGAAACCTCCGGTACAAACAGCCCCATGTGACCCGACCGTGACGCACCCTGCTGCGAGTCGAAGGAGTGGGTGCCGAGGCGCAGGGTGCAGCCGCACGCGGCGCAGCGGAAGCACTCCCTGTGGAAGAAGTGGCCCTCTGCGCTCAACCGCTCCATGATGTACACGCGCTTCAGGCAGAAGTGGCAGGTGTCGCTGCCGCCCAGGCCCGGGGCCGTGGCCTTCCTCACTGAGCCCTGAACCGGGGATGGGGGGGGGGAAGAAGAGGCAGAGAGAGGCTTTAGACGTCGAGAAGGAACCAGAGCGGGCCGAGGGCGCAAGGTTAGCCGCGATGACAGCACCCACTGATGGATAAACCCCAAAGTTCACCGTTCACAACCTCCCACAGTGGATACAACCCACCTCACAGTGGATACTACCCACCTCACAGGGGATACTACCCACCTCCCACAGGGGATACTACCCACCTCACAGTGGATACTACCCACCTCACAGGGGATACTACCCACCTCCCACAGGGGATACTACCCAGCTCCCACAGTGGATATTACCCAGCTCCCACAGTGGATATTACCCAGCTCCCACAGTGGATACTACCCACCTCCCACAGTGGATACTACCCAGAAATCACAACCAAGTTTCAATGCCAGACTACAGCTAGCTCAACTAGATAATGAGTAATTGCAATGTGCCAATACTTTTAGCCTCATCTGCTTTAGAGTCACTGCATATTATACAAATGTAACTCAGCAGATTGCCTATTTTCTGCCTTACAGATTTTCATCAGTCTCCCTGCAGAGAAGCAGGGATGGGCGTTATATAAGGCCATTATAGAAGCAAATCTCCTAGATGTGACATAGAGCTCCAAACACACTCAAGTCTTGGTCCATTTGCTTTGGCCTCCACAGATAGAGACAACGCAGAGCCTATTGACTCCTAATGCCTTAGGACCCGCCAGCACAAAGACCCTGGCCCCTGGAAGGGCAGACATTACATCTGAACATGGCTCAAACTTATGTGGTTGCCAGTCGTCAAGGTACGCCATATTTAATCCTAACACTGAGTAGAAGCTCCACTCATTATTGTAGAACCTCCATCCGGACAGGGCACTCAAACACTCAAAGGGTCCTCGCTAATTTTGGGTGATCAAACTTTAGAAAGGCACATAACGGATGAAGGGAAAGTGGGGTCCTTTTCCACCTTTAATACAAGTAAGAACCTGGGGTAGAAATTAAATCATGCCCTTCTTCAGTACAAATATATAAATAATTTGGTTACACAGCTCAATTACAAGTCTGCAAGCAAGCACATGCAGCTTACCGGCGTGGCATTGGGCCTGTTGATTGTCTCATAGAGGATCGCCAGTTTTTGAGCCTTGGCGTCAATGGCAGAAGACACCTTGCCAACAGTACGCTGGTGTTCACACCAGACGGAGGTAGGGGGAAAACAGGAAATACAACGTACATAAGAAGAATAAGAAGGAATAGAGGGAAACAGAGAACAGTAAGAGTGAGGAACAAAGGGGGGAAAAGACAAAAAGAAACGGCGGTTCTAAACTGAGGTATTGGAGAAAGTACCTCTTTACTGTACTTCTGCGGGCCTGCGGGACAGCTGTCCGAGCGCGCTACAGGCTTTCGAGTGATTCTTCTCGAGTTGAAAAGGGCCCCACTCCCCACAGACTAAAACAGACATCACAGTGAGGGGCTTTGAGTGACCACCCCTCAGAAGCCTCAACCTAACCATAAGCTTCTCAGATCTTCAAGATTTTCAAATCAACTAGGATCATTATTGTACAATAACTAGGTTTGCTTTAATTAAGTGTAAAAACATTTACAGATAAGCTTATATCAAAAGGGAGAGCAGCCTCCATACATCTGCCTTAGGTTCCGATATGCAGAACACATGCATTTCTTTACCTTCTCTTTGACACTTTCGGTCAATTTGCATCCGTTAAGCATCCCTAGAGATCCTCCACTGAAACTCTCCTCCCCGCGCTCCACATTGACTTTAAAGCCGTCAGTGGTGGCGGCAGGCATTGTCTGAGCGGCCGCGCACACGTCATTGGTGTGAGACAGTGCGGCTACCGTCTGACACACTCGTTGAACCCCAGAACCCGTTGGGGGAGAAGGGGTGCCCCGGTGTCCATTGTCACGGTGCGTATCAGAAGAGCGACCCTTCTCAGGGTTGTGTTTGTGTTTAGATTCATTGGGCCGTGCAGGGAGAGATGTGTCAGGCTTCTCTTCTGGCCCCCGTGGAGGGTGAGAGATGTGGGAGGGGAGAAGAGGGGTGGAGGAGACGCCCGAGATGGAGGGGTGAGGTATGGGGCTGTGGATTGCACGCTGGAGTGGAAGGCTCTTAGATGCGTTTGAAGAGGAAGATGAGGAGGAGGAGGATGTACGTAGTTCTGTCTATAGAGGAGGAGGAGAGAGTGAAACAGTGTAGGGAGCAAAGGCGAAATGAGGGAAGAGGAGAGAAGTCATTCTGTGGAGAGCATCAAAAGTTGGTTTCACACAGTCCCAGCATGCATCAGCAAGACAAAATTGGCAGTCAATACTTTGTTTTCCATTCGGAAAAAATATAATCAAATCATTCACAATAGTTAGTGCCTCCCTGGTTGTTGGGTGGGAGTTTAAATTACTAATTTAGATGATCATTTCTTTTCCATGAGCCTTGTATACGAGTCTCCAGATCACAGACAGCCAGTCCATCAAGCAAAAGTGCACTGCTCAAACAGGCATACAACCAGAAAGCGCGACAAGGAGTTAGATGTCCTTTTAGATCATGCTCAACAAAAGGTTCTTGGAAACTCTTTACAAAAGTGCTGAGTCTGGTTATTCTGCCCACACAGAAGCATTTTAGTCCAAACCCACACGGCTCAAAAGGAGATAACAAGCAACAAACACAAAACCAAAACCAGCAAGCTCTTACATAAGGCAAATCTATCGGTTGAGTGATAATATAAGAGGAGATAGTTTAAAACTCTAGGACTCCAAGGTTAGTGATATAGACCATGATCAAGAATAACACTGCAGGCACACAAGCAGATCAGATCTCCCATCATGTTAAGAGATGAAAGCATGGCATCGCTGTCGCATCACTGAAAGACCTCCGGAGAAGGACGCGGAGGAGGAGAAGGGGGAGATGAAGAAGAGGCGGGCTGTGTGCCGGAGCCAGGGAACATGGAGCAGAGGATGCCAGCCCTCTCCTTAATGCTCCTCCTGGTGAACTCCCGGGTGGACACCTTGCCCTGCACACAGGGCCAGAGGCGCTCAACTCCACGGAGCCATGACTCCCTCACCACGCTAATGGTGGTTTCTTGCAAAATAACATGACAACGTCTTCACATTGTGATTGAATCAAACGGAGATGAGGGCATCGAGGGAATTCCAGCAGAACTGTTTGTATGTTTTCCATCTCTACCCAGTTCTCTATCTACTTCTCGATGTAGGATTTCTAAAGTGTACATGTATGCGACAATATGAGCAAAATTTGGTCAAAAAGAAAGGTTATTGAATGTGTCATGACGACCTTTGGGGAAACGGAAGTGGTTATTCAAGTAGGGCAGTGTGCCAGCTAACTGAACGATGAAGAAGAGCTTCTAGGACAAAGTGAAGGTCATAGAATGGCCAGCAACCTTTGAATGTCACAGTTCTCTGCATGCATTTTTAGTCGTCATACTTAAACCTGTGATAGAAGAGAACTTGAATGTCAAAATATAGAATTAGAGGGAGGGACAGAATAAGATTAGTACAGAGAGACAGCGAGCGAGGCCTGCAGTTCACCTGGCTATGTGTTTCGTCGTGCTCTTCAGCCTGATGATCGTCTCCTGGTCTAGAAGGAACGGTGTTAGAGAAGTGACTGGTGGAGGGGGCAACAGGCCTACGCTCGGAGTAGTGTTTAACGCCATACGCCTTTGGGCTCGGCGATCTAGATGGGCTTGTGGGGCTCTTAGACCACGAGAGAAAAGGAGATTGGTCGAAACCGTTCTGAGTAGGAGGGGTCTCAGGGGAATACACAGGGCTGGTTGGCCGGGCCACGGCATTCGGATCCTCCAGCAAGCGAAGGTAAATGGAGGGCTGAGAATAGAGAGTAGGAGAAGGGGGAGAGGAAAATAAGAGGAAATCAGAGATAAAAAGAAAAAATAGTAAGAAAACAAATAAAAGGAAAATTAAGACTAGTTAAGTTAAAATCACACACACACACACACACACACACACACACACACACACACACACACACACACACACACACACACACACACACACACACACACACACACACACACACACACACACACACACGCACAGATTTTACCTGCCACTTGGGGCGTGGGGGAGGAGGAGGAGAAGGGGTAAGCAGCTTTGGCTTTGCAAAGCGAGGGTTGTCCCCCTCCTCCAGCTCAGGGGGTAAAGAAGGGCTGGAGATAGGAGACGGTGGAGGGGAAAGGAAGGGATCTGAAGCCTCACCGTCAGACTAAGGGTGATGCACAGAGAATGAAGGGACAGGAGGGTAAGAAGGGAAGGCGAAACGACCCAGTATGAAAACAACAGGGAACGAAGTGGACGAACACGGACGCGTCATGAGGAAAGCTCTTCCATGCAGTCCTAATGTAGTACATAAAGTACCTAAAAAAAATCAAATATAATCAAAGAAATGGTGTTGTACTGGCAACATTTTGTCAACAGCAAGCTCTCCTGCATCCTGTTCTTCATCTGGTTTTCATAAGGACAAGAAACCACTAATTATAGTCCGACGCCCACTCAGCAGCTCAGCAACAAAACCCAAACAGACAAAGGCTGGGGATCCAGCCAGCTGAACACCAAAACGCCCACAAATCTGTTGTTCTCCTCTGCCAAGACTCCAACATGGATACCCCTTCAGCTACAAGAACACTTGACTAAGTAGGATGGCAAACAAAAAAGTAAGGAATCCTGTCATCAAAATACCTTTCAAAGATTATGGAGGTGCCAACATGGCAAGCTCCTTAAACGTTCCATGGTCATTCATGATCACTTGCTTTACTCAATTTGATCTGCAGGACAGACAGACAGACAGACAGACAGACAGACAGACAGACAGACAGACCGTCTGCCTGAATACCCCAACAAGCGTGCACCTTTCAACCTCTCACCTTGTTGTGGAGCCTTGTGGACGAGGAGTTCTCCTCAAACTTGGCCAGGAGACTTGCCATTGAGCGGTCCTTGTTTTCCTGCAGTTCTCCGTCGGTACCAGCAAGGGGAGCACTTTGACAGGACAACTGTTGGGTGGCAAGGAGACCGGGCAAGAGAGGTGAGTGAGAAGGGACAGAGGTGGAACATATTCAATGTTGGATTTCTACACTCATGTTATTTATGATTTAAGTGATATATCCTCCAAATATTTCATGAAACACACCTCAGCAAGGTAATGAGTTCCTTTCCGTCTTTTCTTGTTGGTAGAATCATTGTCTTCCAGCTTTTTGTCATTCTGCATGAAGATGGGATATCATAAGGTATCAGATCAACATAGCTTTTCACAAGTTTATTTCTGGATTTTGGCTCAAAGCTTTTGTGACTGACTGATTAATAATATCACTACTTTTCTGTTTTAAAGTGTGTGCTTGACATAAAGAGGAGCTGAAAACAGGTTAGTATATGACCGTGTATTTTACCTTAGGGATTCTCTTTCTATGGTGAGGTTGGTTCAGGAGGGTGTGGTTTGTTTTGCCTGAAGACTTCTCATTATTCTCATCTGGTTCATTTGAGTCTGGTGAGACAAGAATTGTTGTCAAAATTATGAAAACATCACTCACTCTGCCTGATACCACTGGAATGATTTGTTCATTATGCCATTTTATCCCAAAAAGAAACACTGTGATTCAAGCCCCCTAAGGCTATATACACCGGAGCGTTCTCGCACAGTTTCAAGGTAAATTCTAAGCTCCATAGTGGACTCATTATAGGATGAAATATGAACAAGCAAGTACTGTTGCAGGGCTGTGATTGGACCCTCTTAAAACTATTACGAGGGCTGGCGGCCACCAGCGTCACAAAGTGGAGTGTGCCACTCAACCAGGCACACATACCACTCACGGCTCTGGCAGCAGAGGCTAACCTGAATGTTTTGAAGGACTTGTGCAACATGCAACTCTACTCTGAACTGCAACTCTACCGGAACAAATGTTCCAATGGCTTGACTGGCATTGGTTTGGGCACGTAGGGACCCTGACATCACTGAGAAAGAAAAGATTAAGATTTGCCAACTCATATGAACAATGGCTTTAAGGTCGTTCTCCCAGGGATCATACGATCATTTGATCCTTTGTTGTTCTGCATTTGTAAGATTCAAGCCAAACTAACAAAATGTTTCTTTGAAGTTCATGTGACGCGGTGTTGACGACGTTCTAAATTCCCGATACGGAA
This sequence comes from Gadus morhua, assembly GCF_902167405.1. NCBI lineage: Eukaryota > Metazoa > Chordata > Actinopteri > Gadiformes > Gadidae > Gadus > Gadus morhua. The sequence goes on along the minus strand of NC_044056.1, from coordinate 16,822,217 downwards.
TTCCACAGCCAGAGCCAGGTTAACCATGTCTCCAGGAAGACCTCGAGTGGGACTAGGAAACAGGAACAGAGGGCCTCACCGCCGTGGCCCCCAGGCAGTCTCCTGAAGGCTTCGTAGAACTTGGAGAGATAGAGCACCAGGAGGAGCTGGTCCGGCTGCTGCTCCAGGGCCAGCTCCTTCCCCGTGGTCACGGGCTGGATGCCAAACTCCCGCTCCGCCAGGTCAAAGGCCAGCTGGTTGTTGGACGCAGAGTCCTCTGCGGCCAGGGACTCGAAGTCTCTGAGGGGGGGAGAGGAAGAGGAGCCTCAAGATGAACGCTGGGGCCAGGGCGGGATGGAAGGAGGACAAGAGGGGAGGATAGAGGAAGAGTTTCTAAAAACAAAAAGAGTAAACAAAATGAACACCCCAACAAAGTTTGGGTGGTTCTGTTGAAATAGGGAGTGTGTGACTGAGATTACAGTGCGATCCAGATGCATCTGACACCCGCCTTCCGAGTTACAAGTGGGGAAATCTCCAAGCTTTTCTTGCGGCATTTCACGTTGGCACGCCGCCTTTTGGTTGGCCTACCTCGGAATACTGAGAGTATACCGAGTTCAGTGATGACGCTCTCAACAAAAATGGCTGCGCCGGTTGGTCAGTTTAATGTCGTTATGCATTGCACGGTCTTGCTGTTTGGGCAATACAATGTAAATTTTGTTTTCGAGTTGGTTTGCTAAAAAGTCTTATGTAGCAAACAATAAACAAAGGCTAGCCAATTTCAATGCACAATCAAAAAGACGAACGGGAACGCTATAAGTGCTCCAGGACCGGAAATTACGTCACTACTGCAACTCGGAAGGCTGGTGTCCGAGGCATCTGGATCACACCATTAGGCAGCATTTGTCCCTTATAATTGAAATTATAATTGATGATACTTAAAGCTTATTAAATAAAGATCAATATAGTCTGAAAATCGACTTCTGAGTTGAGGTCAGATTTAAATGCTTTGTATTGATCTATACACTTGATAAAAGGGTGATAAACAGCCCTGTCTGACAGGTGAAACAAGTTTCCATAGAACTAGACAATAGCAAACAAGGAAATATTGTCTCATTTTTCAAACAAGGATGTGTATTTCCGGCTCAAGCAGTCACTTTATGAGTTGCTTTGCATTGCTGCAAAATTCTGTAAAGTCTTCACATTTTCCCTTCTTTCTGAGTAAAATTTGAATAAAGGACTAAACAAGAGACAGCTTCAAGGTTGCCCTGTGGTGAAACCTTTAGTGGTGCAACAGGTGCTGACATTGATGGACCAATTGAAATGCTGCCATATTAAAGGGGTCATACTCATCGCATTGCGCTTACATACTGATGAGGAAAGGGACTGGGAGTGACTTGAATGTGAGGCATCCAATAATCCGCAAGCTTATAACATTCCCTCCCACTGTGTGCGTGCGTTCGTGCGTGCGTGCGTGCGTGCGTGCTTACATGAGGTCAGGTCTCTGGTGGTGTATGAGTGCGCAGAGGGCCAGGCCGTCCCTCCAGGAGGAGCCCAGGTCGGTGACCTCCACTCCCCTGTAGTCCTGCGTCTGCTTCTGGCACCAGGTCAGCAGCTCACTCTGATGCACCACCGCCTCTGACAGAGGGAGGCAGAGGCAGATAGACGAGTGAGTGAGTGAGGGAGAGTGAGAGATGTAAAGTCCTTTGAATTCTGCAGACTCTATTTCGTGTAGTGTTACAGGAAATTATAGTTTGTCAGAAGTGTCTCTCTTATTTACCATAAGATGTAAAACGTACAGACCAGTTAGGACTCTATGACAGACATGCAAACATTTTCCTCTCAAGATGACCACATTCCATACTTCCATTCCATACTACTTTTGTGACACTACAACAAATCCCTCCCACTCTGAACAGCTTCTGGTTGACTGACAGTAAGCCATACTGGATGTATCTGGCATTGTAATGAACAGCAACATGTGATCAAACACACATAGAATCTGCAAGACCTTCAGAGGGCCCAGTGCTAAAAATAATGATTGGTACCCATTTTATTTAAAGATTTTGAATATATTCCACCTTATAATAAATCCTCAAATGACAGTGTATCCAATACATTGGAAACGTTCAGAGTTCAGAGTTGGGACACACATGAAGACACAGAGGCAGGTGGATTATTGAACAAAAAGGACAAGCAACGTCAACGCGCAAACTATAAACAATTGTGACGAAATTAGGCAACATTATCAGTATGGAGACACGATGTCAGTAGGATTCAAATCTACATTTGAATATTCAAAGTCTTGGATTTAACCTCACTTGACTTCCCTTGAGATCTAATACTAGAAGAGAAGGCCTGTTGAGGCAGAGTATGGTCCGGGGTGAAGTATCATTAGTTTGGCCAGAGCCTCACCTGTACTGGAAAAGTTGGTAGATCTACGAGAAGGTCCTCTCCTCTCTACCGGATAGGAGTGCTCCTGGCCGTTCATCAACAGATGACGCACCTAAGAGAACACAAGCAATATATTTACATGGCACTTTCCTTTATACTTAAAGACACTTTACATAATAAGACAGAACCTAGAGAACAATAAACAAACAAGAAAAACATAAATGAACAAAGTCACATTAAAAACACATACAAATTAAAGAGGCAGAAAGCGGAACAGAGAGGTGAAGGAAATGAGCAGGAATAGATGATAGGATAGAGTTATGGGTTAAATATTTATCTATTTAAATATCCTGTTGACTGTCACCCTGACCTGATGTGGGCGTATGACACTGGAGTTGAGGTTGGGGTAGCGGGTGCTAGGCTCAATGGAGTACTGCTCAAAGTGTTTGTTGATGTTTTCAGTGGTGGTCTGAGGCAGCAGCCGATACAAACTCTCCCTGGAGAGAGAGAACAGGATCTAAAGCTCAATGACATCTTGACATTAAAGGGCTCTTTGACTTGATGATAAAAACACATGGCAGGAAAAGGGCTCTTTGACTTGATGACAAATAACAGGGAGGAACGGTCATTTAAAATAAGAGCTCGGTAATCTAATATTGTAGCATCCAATTGTCAGCATCCATGACCATCTTCCAAAATCCATGCAAAGTGCAGAATGTAGCACAGACCATGGGTCAACTAAACACACCTCTCAGCCAGTACATCCAGAGGGCTCCGGCCCTGGGTCCAGCCCCTGACCATCCAGGCTGTATCGAAGGCAGCCAGGAAGCCCCGGGCACAGCCGGTGCCCATGGGCCAGAAGGGCTGGGGGCAGACACCACAGAGGGATATGAGTGGGGAGACACCAGAGAGAAGGAGGGCTCAAAGCTGGGAACACAGCTCCCCTCGAAAAACAGGACAATGACAACAGACAACAACAAAGCTTCACCTCTGCACGTTCTTCTCCGAGCAAACTGAGCTGATGTTTCAGACAGATACATACTCTCTTATATTACACAAACGCTGAGCCGGGCGGATCACCTTTACGTCAAACGTAACCCTGCACACATACGGTACCTCCAGCAAGCTGTCCCCCACCAGCGCCACCAGCACCTGGCGGCCGTGCTTCTCCCGCAGCAGCGCGGCGTTCTCCGAGGCGTACATGGAGGTGAAGTCGAACATGGTGACGTCGGGCTGGTCGTAGGAGTTGACGGCGTAGTCCAGCGACGGCAGCTGGTAGTTGGTGCCGAAGTCGGCCGCCTCGCGCGCGTAGGAGCGCAGCGCCTCGTTGTCGATGTTGTCCCGGTGCAGCAGGCGCTCCGTCTCCATGTGGTCCTGCGGGGGGAACACATCGTACCGCCGACTCAGGACAACCTGTTTGGTGTGTCAACGTGTACTGCGGGAACTAATGATAAAGGTCTTGGACATCAAATCACTATTCAGAATTATTTTGCAAAATTTCAATTGATTTATCTGTAAATATGACTTATATTATTTAATTTTACCTATTTTATCCTTTTCTATATGTTGCGCTATGGGTCGGAGACAAACGCAATTTGTCTTGCACATATTTTGGAATCAACAATAAAGCTGACTTTAAACTTAGAAATGGGTTCAAAGAACTAGGAAATAAAATATGAACTAGAAAATGTGTTTATGAATCTGAAAATGAAAATATTGCCAACTACAATCAATTATAACAGTTATACACCATCCGGCCTGCATACACACACGCGTGAGGCGATAATGTTTATTTTGTAACGTGGGAGCCATGTGGGAACTTGCGGTCAGGCCTGTGCATGCATACACACACACACGACGCAGGCTCCAGGAGGGTATAAGGGAGGGACGGGTGGAAATTCTGTGTGCGTAAGCATGTGAATCCCTCTGTAGTTCAGTGAACATGATAGCATGTTATATATCTAAATATAGATCTAAATCTATGTCTATATATCTATATATTAATATGTGTGTGTACCTGATAACTTGGCAAATACTTGAGGAGGCATCTGCCTCTTCTGTTAAGATGTCATCTTCATATGATCCAGGCAGTTTCCCCATGGTATAATAATAACCTTGTTACCCCCTCTAATCCCTGCAAAGACCATGGCTCCCTGAGGTTTGGCAACTCCAGCTCATAGTGTGCGTGTGCATGTGTGTTGTTGGAAAGGAGTGGGGGGTTGATTCATGTGTGGGCACAAACAATTACAGACCATTTCATTCACATCCCCCCACTTGTTGACAAAGCATGTAATGCAATGCCCTTGCACTCCTTTTTAATAGCACACATGCAGATGTCTGCGTAATGTCACTTGGGATTCTCCAATACGTCCCTCGTGAGAGTTTACATTAGCACACAAAGAAAAAGAAAGTGAACTCACGTTTAGGATGACACCTTTGTCCAGCAGGCTTTGCTTCTTAGCAGTCATGACAAAGTAGTGGGTGTTGTCTTTGTAGTAAACTATATTCTCCAAGTCAATCCCTGTCATCATAATAATTGAGGTGAGTCATGACATTGATTCAAGAGGCCGACTGTGACCCGGTTACCTTTTAACATTATCTACGTCCTATTTGTATACTGTTCTTAGGAACTGCAGAGCTGTTTGCTATAAGTGCAAACCAATAGTATTAATTACTATTAATCAGATGAATGCATGTCAGTTTTAGGTTTATAAACTGACCCGTTTCCTCCTTGAGGTCAAGGAAGAACTTCTGGTTGAATATGAAGGCCACCCCACTGATCTCCTCCACGCTAGCTTCTGCCGTGGTGTTCCTGTTCACAAAGTTGGCCGTGATGGCGATGGCCAGCTTCCCACGAAACTCCTTCCGACTGAAACCTGTGTGGGGTTAGGATGGCACAAGGAGGTGTGATCCATCATTAAATGTAAAAATGTGGGATACATGGTAAGTTATATTAGGCATTGTAGTGTTGGTGGTTGTTGGCTTGTTTTAGCACCCTAACCTGGCCACAGTCATGTTGCTTAGACTCTGTGGCTGGATGAGGCTGCAGACCTTTGGTGCATTGGTGGTGCATTGGGCAATATACGGATACAGTATAAACCAGCCATAAACACACACACTCAAGGAGAGCTCTGACATCCGATTTGTTTAGACTCTTGGGCTGGGTCAGGTAGCACACCTGTGGTGCATTGGGCATACAATGCACAGTGTAGACATGTCTGTACTGTATTCGCAACATTTTCCTAGCCAAATTTTCCCAACAATGCAATAAACCGGTTTCTTACATCAACTACCCGTGTCTGAGATGACCAGTAGAGCCACCTGGTGGCATGTGTAGCCACCTGGGTGGCAGGAGCAACTGCTACAGGTATAAGAAATTAAAAACCTTAACAGAACAAATGCAAATGCAAACTCAAACGCAAACGTTTCCCTCCTAGCTGAAATGTAAAGGGTCTAAACCACCAACACATACTATCTTCCATCTGAAACTATGTCAACAGGAAATGCTTTTCTCGGTCAGCAGTGCAACATGCCTAACCTAATTTCCGGTTGGAACCTAATTTCACAGCAGCTGACTTTATGATGAATGTAGGCTATATTAAATCCACAAACCACACATACAACATCGACCACTTTAAATCACCAGGGTTCGTTTGATGTGGACTATCCCTCACCAGGTGTAGTTTCAGTGGGATTATCTATCCAGGGTTAGTTAATGGGACTATCCATCAGCGAGTTTAAATGGAGTGGGCCTTCCGATCACCGGGATTCATTTGACTCAGACTACCCCTTACCATCTAAAGTATTTTTGCGTCCATCAGCTCCGATCACAACGTCAAAGTCTATTTCTGTGACAGGATGGTCCGATGGCCGGATCGCAACTCGCCACCCAGGACCTTAAATCAGAAAACATTGAAAAAAAATAAAAATACTGTAGCAGTCCAGAGCACAACTTGACCTAAATATTCATGTCCCCCAATAGAGTAAAGGCAAAACCAGAGGGATGATTTTGGTAATAACGATTGTGTTCTATCGTTAGCCATACAGTAGAGATAGGAGTAATATTTAGCATAGATTTGCTTGTGGAAGACTGTGTCCAAGTACAGACACAAACACACATACTTACTGTCGCTGTCGCTCTGGTCCTCACGTGGCTCCAGGAGTTCAACAAACTCTACGTTGACGTGAATCTCCACCCCCAGGATCAGACACACCTTGATCAGCATCAGCTGGAGCTGGCGGATACCTGAACACACACACACACACTTTCCTTTTCTTACTCAAATAGTACATCGGTATTGACCAGGAAACATTGTTACATCACACAACAATATAATGTTTCTCTCAGTTCTTCTCAGTTTCCATCTTATATTTTAAGTATGTTACATAGTCATTGGAATGCATATGTGAACCAGATCCTGACTTCCCCAATTATTGGCAGTGATACAATATAATTAAGTAAATGAGTTGAGTTCTATATCTGAACAGTGCACTCATACTGCTGTCACACAGACGGATGTCTTTATCTGGTAGCATTCCCCTACCATCAGATGGAACCGAAAAGAACATGACAGAACCTTTAGCTGATATAACAAGTGAGGCTGGTGAGATAGTTCAGTCAGCATCTTTGTAGGGGATATTAATACATGGCACGGTTGCTAAAGCTGGACGGGGGGCAGTCTGGGTGAGTGGGGGTGGAAACATCCCACAAGGAAGTTAGATTCTAGAGAGACAAACAGCAATGGCTCTTACAGTTGACAGACACACAGAGCCAACACCAACACTATGTGATCCGTCTCCCTACCAACCCACCTAAGCAGCAAATCCAACAGATTGTCATTCAAGCCTGGCTTATGAAGGAAAGCTTTGCCTTTGTCGGCTCACAAAATCCCATCCGTGTGGACTGTAGAGACGAGACAAACCCATGGGAAGCCATAATAATATTTATGGTCCCGGAATACTTTTTGGTTTCTTATAATAAACAAGAGGCAGAAGGGTAGCTTTACTTATTTGTTTTTCATGCGTGTTCCACAAACTGTATTGGCAAATTGTTGTATTTGTAGTTGCCTTATAATAGGAAATAATCCTTGCAGCAGGAACAAAAGCTTCAACCATTTTTCAACCCCATTATATAACGATGGGGTTAACATTTTCAATAGTAGTTCTAAAACACCAGTCCAACAAATAACTACAAAACCCATTCAAAACAATGGTCATGGTGACGGTGGTTGTTTGGAGGGTCAGGAGGGGTTTGGGAGGCATACGTGTAGGACCTGGATGTGACACTGGTTGACCAGTCGTCCTTTGCTACCAACATCGCTACGACAACCCTCTCCTGCAGATCCCTACAACATCAGGAGGACACATCCCTTCCTCAACCAGAGGCCACGCAGATTTTGGTCCAGACTCCGGTCATCTCCCTTATGGCTGCTCTGCCTGCATGGGCCATTTGTGCTCTGCAGGTCATCCAGAATGCAGCAGACTGACTGGTCGGCAACCTACCCAAGTCATCCTACAACACACCTCCCCTCCACACCCTGCACTACCTTGACGGGGCTGCTTGTATCTGATTAAAGTGACCTGCCAACCTTTCTTTGAATGGCCATCCTACATCCAGGACATGGTCAAACCCTACACCCTAGCCCGTCCCCTCCTCTCTATGGCTCCTACGAGATCACTACGATAAGGCACCAGCTGACTTCCAACAAAATAAGGACATTTGAAACTCTACACAACTTCCATCGCAGACTATAAAAGAAATTCTAATTTTGTTTCTGTAACTCAGCACTTGAAGCGTTTTGCTAAATGAATTAGGGCTGGCTCAAATGTATAATATCAGGCTTCAGATATTTGTTAGGTTTCCAAACGAATATCTGAATATTCAGCGAAGAGAAAAATGAAAAAAAGGTCATAAATAATGCGTATGAAAAACTAAACGAATAACACAATGCTGAATTAAGATTAGAAAACCAACGAACAAAGATCTGAATATTAGAATATTTAACCTCAGCCCGATTATATATATGCACTTGACCAATCCTGCACTTTTTGGGTTCTATCTTCATGGTTGAATGAACTTAATGCAAGTCTCTTGGACAAAAGTGTCAGCTAAATAAATGTATTGTAATGTGCGGCCAGCCTCACTGATGTGGTCGAGGGACCCGGCGCAGAATTTGCCATAGAAGTTCTTGGCTCCCAGGGCCCGGAGGTCGTGGATGGTGTAGGGCCAGAGGTGGAGCACGTTGTTCCTGGAGAAGGTGTCCCTCTTCTCGATCACCACCACCTTGCAGCCCAGCAGTGCCAGCTCGATGGCGGTCCGCAGGCCGCACGGCCCCCCGCCCACGATCAGACACTGGGGGACCAAGAGGCAGGGGGGGGGGGGGGGGGGGTCAGAGAGGAGATAGCAGGGTAGGTTGACACGTATGGCACAAAGAAAGACACAGCAATAATAGCTAATACTTCTTAAAGACCCTCACTTTTCCAATCCATCGACACTCGCTGTTTTTTTGCATACTATGACATTAAGGCAACAATGTGTGTAAACAGTGTGTATTAGTATATTTGTAAAGTGTCTTTTGCCTTCATTTATTCATTGAAGGATTGTTGACACAGACATTTGTGTGTGTGGGTTTTGCATCAGGGAGTATTGGATGATAAGGGTAATTAGAATGTGAATAAACAAAACTGAAGTCCAGCTTTTCACCGACCTGAGAGACCAATCTAAAACTGCCAACCTCTATTTTGTTTTACTGATACAATAAACTGTTAGAGCTGCTGCCCCCGGACCTGAACCCGGATTGAAGATGAGGATACAATAAACTAGAGAATAAGAGAGGGAACGACGAGGACGAGGAAGGACGAGGAATTGTGGGGAGGAAGCTGGAAGTCTTGTCAGGAATGTCTGCAGTTGAGACCCACCCTGGCGATGGCCCGGCTCCAATTCCAAACTTTTCCCAGTCAGAGTTCCCTTGAGGAGTGCAAACTTTTTGCTTTAAGAAGAGACGCAATAAGAGGAATACATCCAATACGTCATGTGTATTTATTTATCTGTTCCAATAATGCAGTGTTTCTGAGTCTTTCTGAGTCTCAGATAATGACTGGGCTGGTCTTAAGAAGGAACTCCCTACTTTGGTCTCCTTATCAGTAGGGTACAAGCCTCTGGCCTTCCTCTTGGGGGGGTTCTTACAACTTATCTATCTTGACAAGATGTCATTCTTCTACCACACCAAACATCCTGACCACAAATGCCTCTCCAAACCATTAGAAATGAAGTGCTGTGCTGCTTTGGCCAATCAGGATTATGTCCAAAAGAGAGATCAGAAACAACAAACCAAAACCACCCTGGTCATCAGTACTTGGATAACATTTGTTTTTGCTGTCACAGGCAAAGCAATTAAATGTAGGCCTTTCCCAAATGTCAGTTTGACAAACTCTGGATAATGGTGTTGTACTTGTGAACGCAAATGTCAGAGTCCGCCCCTCTGGAGTTTAACCTACCAGGCCCTTAGCGTAAAAATCAGAAGAATCCGAGAGGGGGAGAATGTGGATGTTGCTGATGTGTTGATGACGCTTTTATCATGCGACTGGCGTGGAATGGGATGGGAGTGAATCTGCTTTGAACTATTTTCTTCTTGCCTGTAGCCACTTCCAGCTTCTTCAGCTTTCTATTAATATTGTGGATACATCTAAATAAATGCAGTGTTGACATCACCAAAAAAGAGTAAGAATTACAGAGTTGGTAGCCATCTCCGATGTGTTGTAAACAAAACACTGCTGCATATTCTTTGTGTCACATCCTGCCTCCTACACCCTCTACCCAGGTGCCTCCTATCGCCTTAAGCACACAGTACACAGAGAATTTCCAACATAGGTGAAGACGTCTGATGCGGCTTATTTCCTGTTGTGTGTTGCATGTGTGAAAGGGCGTATAGATATAGAAATCCGGACCAGATTCACCAGTGTTAAGCCGGAGTTCATGTGTGAAAACCATAATAGGCGTTGTAAGGCCAGACAGTTTACATTCAAATGATAGTATAGATGGTTTCGGAATTGCCTTCTATAGGCGCCACCATTTTTTGTATATTTTTGGAACCAGCTGCGGAAAAGAAAAATACAATATTGAGACAATTTTTTCATGGACTTAGAATGGGGATGGGGGTTTCGGTATCCAACCACAACAAACCATTTATAAGCTATGAAAGAAACTAAACTCTCGTCGCTTCCGCCAGGGCTTAACAAACAGTAGAAGCAAAAGGGACCCAGACTCACATAGACACCATTGATCTTATGGTGATAAAAGGGTCTTCCTTACCTTGGTGCCTTGGCAGGCTTCACCGTGGTTATAAACCTTCTGTCCGGCCCTCTTGTCAAGTTTGGTCCACAGGCTTTTGACCTTCCAGGAGCTGATGGCTGCCTTCAAGCGGCTGTAGAAATGTGTGTAGTCCAGCGGGTCCAGATCCATCTGCCTGCAGAGGATGCTAAATGCCTGCAGTGTCCCCTTGCAGGTGGTCGCTTGGACAAATGTCTCAAACAGCTGGCCGGCCTGCGCCGTACGTTCGTCCTCCGTCTCGCCCATCCTCCCAGGGAGGTGAGGTGCCTCTCCTCAGTCCTCACTTTGGTTGCCTCTTTTTCGTGAGTCTTTTCGTGAGTCTTACCGACTGTCTCCTTCACCTCACTCCTAGTTCGGAGTATCAACCGAGAGTGTGGCTTAACCTGCTTCTGGATTTCATGGCCTTTTGATTCTTTGAAAAGAAAGAGGGAAAAGAAGGCTTTAGAAATAGAGTGGAAGTCACCATAGAATAGCATTCATTGCTTCTATTCGGTTTTATACAAGCGATACCAAAGTGAGTAAATCACACCCCATAGCAAACAAAATAAAATCCCACTAATAGCCAAAGGGACTTTGTAACCATTGTGCTATAAAACAGTCATCCCCAGTCAGTTCAAGGAAACACGTGGTTCATTTTTCACTCCACATACCCTTCCAGCATGCTTCAACAATGTTGTGGAAAACTCTGAAATCGTATCAAGGGGAGGTCGCATTCCATATGAGAGGAATGCACGTAACACACACTGGAAATAAACCGCTGAGGTCGCCCTGGTTGGCGTCCAGAGTGCCCTGTCCAGTGTTCTATATGTAGGACCCATGGGCACACAGGGTCTACTGGTTATGCGACAAATATGGACCTTATCAGCCATTATCTCTGCACAGGCTTAGTATCCAGCACAAATACTGTTAACAATAAGGACCATATAATGTTGGGTTCAAATGTTCATTGGCTGGACATATCTCGTTCTCCAGAAAAGAGTTGCTCTGGCTTCACTGAATGCCTGATATGATAATAAACAAGCTGCACAAATGGAAGGATTTCAGCAGAGTGGTCACATGTGGGAAGGAACATGTAATGCTGCCCTGTGGGTACATGCATTAGCTTAAAACTCACACTATCAGCATTCCCATGGATCACTTCCAGCAGGCACACAGATACCCAAACACAATTAGATGAAGTTCATGTCCTTCAATAACCATCAGCTACAGTGAATCATTGCATTTACATTATTACCAATGTCTCTACAGTGTGCAACTCAACTGACTGCTCCATCATTCTGTTTCAGGCGCAATCTGCACCAAGTTCAAGAGTGGCCCATGGGGGGGGATCAGATCTCAGCCAACTAACATAGCTTGGCAGCAAACACTAACCTCTCAATTTCTACACCCACACTTACTGCAAACCACGCACACCCGTGCACACTATTTGAAGTCTGTCTCAGTCTTCTTGCATAGTTTCCAAACTCTTACAGTTATCTTGAAGACATATAGAGCGGCTAGGTTAGTAAACAATAGGTCTTTTGTCCAGGAAAAATAACAAATAAATGTTAATGAACTTGCAGTACCAAAAACACGATTTTTGTCTGAACAAGGTAACAAGGTAAGAAAATGTCTTTCAATACCCTTCCCATGGACTCCAAGATTCAATATTTCCAAGCTAGCCTATATAGCACTGCAGGCATACTTTCTTCCTTGGGATTTGGTACAAAATTCAGAAGACCTCATGATCCACCCCCTAACCCATTGAAATTGGTTATGCGGTTGGGCAAATTTCTTTACGGTAGAGTAACTAAATATACTATGTCTTATATATTTCACATACTTCACTCTGCAGGAGTTAAATATAAACAAAATATAGGCCTAACCAAGTATTCAGTGTACACATCCTATGAAAGTCACTATCTATATGCTGCAGCAACATCATATGTCAGTCATTTATAACCACAACAGAACCCCAAACAGTGATGTGATATAATATTACTTTTTCTTGATCTTAATTATATATCTTTATAAAGGTAATCAGCAAGGTACAGAGGCCCGGCCCCAGGAGAGGGGAAAACGGTGCAATGCCCCCTCAGCTAAATATTTTACTCCCCAAGTTTGATATTAATTAGGGATGCACTGATGCATCGGACGAACATCGGTAACGGCCGATATTCGCGTTGTTGACTGCCATCGGCGTATCGGAAAATATGACATTCCGTGGCCGATGTTTACATGTTGAATGCTTCCTCCTCTTGAAACGTCACTGGAACATGTCTTACAAACTGCATAGCGCTGATCTTTCTCTATACTCCCACATGACCGACATTTTCTTTCACTTTTATTTGTAAACAAACCACACATGCACGCTGTCTCGGTTGCTAAGCGACGTCAAGGTCTTCTGCTCCGACACTAAGGTCTCAGCTGATCGACACTACGAATGCTGGTAACAAATGAATTGTAAAAAGACACACCGTGTGAAGCTATTTTTTTGGCCATAGTTTCGCTAATGACCGTCATGCAGGCTGTGTTCAGTAAAATAAATAAAGATCTGTTTTCGCATGTAGGCCTATCTGCCTAAGCCCAGGTTGAAATAATTTTGATGTTGAATGTTGATGGAGCAGTTGTTGAAATATACAGATTGATTACATACAAATCATAAAACCCTCTCCCTGTGTCATTGTGTGTGCGTGTATACGAGGTGCTTGTCTGCGTGCGTTTGTTTCCCTGATACAAAAGGGGAAATAAATAACACCAAAAAAAACAAACATTGATATCGGCATCGGCTAAATTGTTATTTTAAACATCGGTATCGGTATCGGCCAAGAATTTCAAAATCGGTGCATCCCTAGTATCCATATTTCCTATCACACTATCTCAAAAAAGGTAGGCTGCACCGAGTTGGTCCTGCATACAAAATATGGAACTTGCGAAGAGTGCACCGTATTGTAATGGATTTACTGTATAGGGTGTGTCTAACTCGTGAGAAGAAACTAGTTCTGGGGAGTTATTGATGTGTTGACAAGAATGAAACGATAAAGGAGGAGGTTTGTAGGTCAGCCTGAGGGAAAGGCAGAGTCTTTGTATACCCAAAAGGTTAATTCTGTGGTATTGTACCACAAGGGTACGGACGTCAGCTAACCTAACACCAGTACACAGTTGTGTTATGAAAATACAAAAGGCAAGGCATATGATAAGGTTTTTTAACATATAATAAATCGTATTAAATAACATAATAAATGCAGTAAGATCAACCAAAAAATTATAAAAATAAAAAGGTAGAGGTCAGACAGATGTGCTTTGATTAATAATTTAGTTTGATGAGGGCAATGGTCATTAATATTCTCTTGCATGTATGTGTGGTTGTAATCTGTTTAATCAGTCTAGAGCAGTCTAGTTCCTGATTATATGCCAGAAGTTTCTTTCTGGACCGTAACCAAAAATATCTCCGTACCAGTATAGATATAGATAGTTATATAACTTTGGACTGCAGATACTTATTGTTGCAGTCGCAACAATAAGATAACCTTCCAATAAACATATGCACTGTCAAATGTTTCCGCAGAAACTGTTTAAGACTAATGAGTCATCCGAACATAACAATTAGGCTAATTTATTTGAATAATAAAACGTACAATAACATACAACAAACATACATTAGTCGGAGGCCTCACATTAATCCGAGGCCTCAGATGGAGGTGTCCGGCGTCGTCGCAAGGAGAAGTGAAATGCATTGGCAAGCACTTCTTATATAGTGGCAAAGTCATCAGAAAGGCTCAGAAAAGAGAACAGCTCTGCTCCCCAATAAAACGTTGCATTGGTTTACAAGATGGCGGTCAACAATTGATGAAACTCCTCATGAAATGTGATGGACAGATCCATATGTTGTTTCCTTTTCATCATCTAAGCTTTGTCCCCCATTCCTTTCATTGTCTAGCCGCCCTACCTGTTCCCAGTGTGTATCCACAGGTTCACGGTAGCGTTTTGAATACATGCTTCGCGTTGTGCCGGCGAAATGCACATCGCTTGGACCCCTGGATAACTGCTTGCAGTTCTAGTTTGATTTGATCATTGACAATTACAATGTGTGGAGACGTAGTGCCTTATCTTATCAGTTGGTGACCTTGATCTCCGACAACCCAAAGGGCCTCCTGGCAAAGGAACACTCAACAAATAGCAGTTAGAAAACACTCTCTGATGTTAAACAACATCAGCGGTTGCTTTTGAAGTTATCAAGTTGACTAAAGAATGCAAAGCAATACAGGTTATCGGACCTGATGTCTCTGAAATAGCAAAAGATAATTTTCTAATGATTTAATGTAGTCATCTGTCAAGCAGTATGCCCTGTGTACAGCACTGTATCTTAAGTTGTTGTGAGACACCTAATTTTCATTCGACACTTTAAAGGTTGAACATTTTTTTAACAGAGACTAAAGCCAGGCATGCTGTAATTCTTTATTTACGTCCCGGTATCGACAGTAAAACATGAACTGGGTATTAAATTAAGCCTTGAAAAATGCTGACTATTTCGTCTAAATCATTTTGGCGTCTATTTGACCCCAGCATTTCTGCTTCAAAGAACCAAACAGTGTCACAGGATAAATGTAACTTAGGAACAATAGCTGGAAGACATTAATGTTCATACTCAAAGATATACATCTAACATTAGCCAGCCACTGTCCCTATGGTGAAGCAGGCTGTTTAATTGTGAGGTGCCAAGAAACAGGCAACACTCTCTTTATCTGTCTAGATTAAAGATGAAATGTTTGCCAGAATTTGTAAATGGGCTAGAATTGGTTAAACAAAGCTGAATAACGATTCATAAATAGCCTTAAGCTGATGTAGTCCACATGTTTGCAGACCTTACAAGATCTGTTCAACCATTGAACGCACAAGATCTTTTCAGCCCTGCAAGAACACACTAACATGCAAATATTGATATATTCTTTTGAGAGTATGCCTACAAGAAACTAATTTTATGTCAACACTACAGGGAATAGAAACTGTACTCGGCAATGAAACAGCAACTTCCTCATCGGAAACGCACACCTGCTTAGATAATTAGCATGAGATGCAAATATTAGTACATACAAATCTTCCAGAGGAGAACAATTCAAATCAATGTAAAACAATAAGATTATAGTCAATAGTTTCTGATTAGTTATGTTCAAATCCATAAAAAATGTCTGTTAATTGTAATGAAGTGATTATCAAACCCCCTCTGTACAAAGATTTCACTTGGTAAAAACCAAGAACTAAAAGGGAAAACAAGCTACATACTAGGAGCTACAAACAGACATGTGATATTACGATTATTTAAAACAGATTTTGTGTTTGCCGTGGCCAGATGCAGAGACAATTTTTCCCAAATGAAGGCCAGTTATGACCTGAAATAAACAAAACTCCCATGGCAGTCACAATACATTATGATTATCGTTTTGTCTTCAGTTGATACAAAGTCAGATATAGTTAGCACAGGATAGCACATGAAATGATAAATAAAATAACCACACCACACCAGTGTCAGGCTTGCATGGGTAAAGACAATAGCCAAGTAGGGTTAGAGACAATATGATTAAATAGGAGAGGATTCTTCTCTCCAATGTGACCAATAACCGATAACATCCCATTCATAATCCGGTAAACCTATTAAGAATAAGCAAAGCTACAGGCCAGCTTTGGCCAGAGAGTTTACTCATGGCTGCAATGCATCAAGCGCTCCATTGGTTCTGGAGTAGATCTGGTGAATCTTAAGTGTTACCCGATACTGCATACTCCATATCTTTGCTAGAACAATCCACAGCTTGGTTAAGCAGGACCTTTAAGCAGAACAAGCCCAGAGGAAGTTTAACTGTCTGGTACCGTTGCTGAAACTTAATGTATTGCTGAGAATATATTAGAAAGCTTGATGTAAACCAAACTGGTTTAGAGTGTTGCTTGTGGGCTTAGCCACCATTCCTAATCCTTATAGTATTAACACAGTGTAGCAAAGAAGTTTGGAGCTGGCTTTAGCCTTTTAGGCTAGTTAATGGTGTTGGTTCATGAAAACAAAGTAATCAGGTTTCTCCTTTGTAATGGCCAAAATGTTTGCATAGAGAGTCAAGTTACAATAAGAAGTAGTCCAATACATATTTTGTTGATAATTCCTGATAATTCCCCATAGACCTTGTAGTTGGTATGTAAAGATAAATGGTCAGTAATGATGATGGCACCATTAGATAAAGAGAATAGAGAAAATTGGCTGTTTCCATTGTTGCAAATCCATCCACACCCACACAAGGACTTAAAAAAGTACACAAATGTCTGTGGGCTTGGTTTAGATTTAACTTAACAACCTCTACATTATTGGATGGGATTTGAGTCATGCGTCTTCAGGATTTTAAAGACAAACAGGCGGCTTAAATTGGTATAAGCTGTAAAACACTGAATATTGCAACAATGTTTCCGAATGTATTGTGGACAGGTTCAGGCAGAGCATTTAATTTGCTACCACATGTGGTGGTTAACAGTGGGGACATGCTGAAGCTTAAAGTGGGGACACTGGCCTCCCTAGTGTATTTCTGTCTGCCCCCCTCCGTCATACGTTCTATGTTTCTATCTTGCTGTCCCTGACTCCCACTCTCTCACCCCCTTATAAGTCTGCCAGTTATTCCAGGAAGTGGCAGCTTGTGTGACGTTGTTGCTGATGAGGAATACTTTCATTTTAAATATCTCCATATTTGTAAATAGAAACAAAGATATCAAAGTCAGCAGGATAATAGTAAATTATTGTCAGCATACATATTCCGCTTCCATCTGAATATAGTTAAATGCCTAAAAGTTTCCAGCTTATAGGGCTTTCTGTGTCAGTTTAATTAAACGTGGTTAAGCCCTTCTTGCAGATCAATAAGGTAAACGTTTATAATTCAACTCAAACCTTACACTACAACAAACGACAAATTAAGAAGCATTGGGCCTTATGCATGGATTTTAGAAACCACCTGCTAGACACCATGCCTGCGAATGAGATGACCATTGGCAACATCATGTAATCAGAAGCTCATATGCATTACATGCTGCCTCTTTGTGATGGGGAAAACTTTGACTGTACGCATTACTTTCAATGTTGTGGGCCCATTCCAATTCAAATTATCGGACATTCATATTAAGCAAAACATGGGAAATGTAACCTACATTTGACCCAATTAAACCAGTTTCCCTTAAGTAAGCGGTATGGCTATCGCTTAGAAATATTTATTTTGGACATGCCTCCTCCACCTTAAGCTTCACTAAGGGTAACTTTAACCAACCATTGCACTAAAACACTGACGTTATATAGACGTTGTCCTTAAGTAACTTTGCTAAATAATTAAACAACCCATGTAGCCTTAATAATACTACGATTCTACAATAATGCCAACAAACACCCAACCACAGAGAGGCAGCCCCGTTGTTTCCATCAAATCCACGATGTATAAGTAGGCTACTCGTCAATTTGGCTTGTAAGAATCAAAGCGAAAGTTTCGTAATATTAATCGAATGGCCGCACATTCACAAATATGAGTCAAATCCACCTCCAGTCTACTTACACATAAGTGTCAATTTTGTAATCCTCAAAATGATAGCTCTCGGGTTGAAGACAGCGTTGTTGTCTTTAGGAACATATTGAGTCGGTTTGTACTGATAAAAGCCGGTGGATATCCCGGTGTTGGCCGCTCCTGACAGCTCACATGACGGTCACTTGGACCCCTTCAAGTGCGACTTAACTAACCACACCGGAGCGCCGCTGGAAGGCGGTGCTACCTAGATTACTCCAACGACATCCAATGAGATAGCCTACATTTGGGAATATCAATGTAAAATGCGACTCATTGTTTCAATGGGTGGGCGTCGATGGGGAAATCATTGTAGGGGACAAGGACGGGAACAAGGTGGACAACATGATGCACAGGAAAATACCTGTGGATGGAATTTCGTAAATGAACCGACCTCCTGTGGCTCCCACTTAAATAGTTTAAAAAATGTTGCTTATATAGGCCTAAACCTAATCGTAGCCTAAATGTATAGGCTAAATTAATAGTCTTCTAATTTCTGTCTCTGTGTAGACCTATGTAGACTATTTTCTCTGTCGTACAGTTCATTCCTCTTTCTGTCTCACGTTTCACGGTAGTCCATTTACTGCTCCGCGGCAGCTGTCCACTGGGAGCCACGGCCGTGCCTGGTATCAACTTCAATGATGCATAGTAAACGTCAACAAGTGACTCCAAACCTTCGACCATTTAACTACTATCGTGTCCTGCGCTTGGAGTTACGTGCGTGCGAACCATCCAGCTCGTAGCATCAACAGAAAACATAAATATAAATGTTCAAAAGCTACGTAGGTGGTCCAGACGCATGAAAATGTATATTTTTGCCTATGAATGTGTGGGTACGAACGGTCTTAGCCACGCGGTTGTCTGAAATAGCCTAAGTGAACGACACCATCTAGTGGTAATGATATGCAATCACATTTTCTTTTTTTTTATTATAACTAGACAGACTGACGCTGGAAAATAGAATTGGACAGTTTCTTTCGATTAAATAATGTAGTCCTAAGTAATTACCAATACTTTAGTATTTTGACGGGGCAAAACATGTATTATAGCTATGAAGAGAACTTAATATTAATCTTTGGGGAAATTTCTGATTATATTAGCTATTAAAGAGTGTGAATTAAGACCATAGGCTATTTAAGTTCACAAACTATACATTTATTTCCTAGAAAACCAAGGTACTTTCATTCCTTTGTCAAGCTATTCATCTTGAACGTTTCTGGTTTAATTTTGATTTCCCCCTTCTCTTCCCCCCAGACTTTTCCAAATAAAAAACGTTGTTCATCTGTGTCCGGCTGTGAGCTCTGCGTCATGCGTCAGGCAGCTCTCTACCCACGGCGCTCTTTCTTTATCCTGCTCTAGTACAAAACACAACGTCCCGCTGCTGTTTGGAAGATGCAGTCGGTCGTGTTGCTTCTGAATTTAGGCTTTTCTTTGCTTGTGGCTGGAGGAAGCGTCGAGGATGCCGTGGAGCGTGGACCAGTGAGTCTGAATGACATGTTTCGAGAGGTGGAGATGCTGATGGAGGACACACAACAGATGTTGGAGGAGGCTGTAGATCAGGTCAGAGATATTTTACTTAAAAATGTATTGACTTTTACACAATTAGATTATAGACTGTGACAAAACACACGTGTGTAGACTTCATTTCCTCCAAAGCTGAACTTCATTTGTTTTAAACACATGCAAACCCTCAGATATCTACGGAGAGTGCCAAATCATCCCTATCGTCACTGGCTCTACCCGGTACCTTTCACAACTACACTTTTACAAACGACAAGGTACGTACTATATAAATCCATAATAAAATATATGAATCACCTTTATTAAAAAGTGGGCATAAACATAAAGTTGGCACAAAATAAGTTGTAGAGATGCTTAGGTCTTCTGAAGTTTCTTATGTTCATCCAACAATGATGATAGGCCTATATGGTCGTGTAGTGCATAACTATCATATGAAACAAACAAAATAATAGCCTTATACCTAGAAGAAAAGGGATACAGCAATAACTTGTTGCTTTTTCGCCATCTTGCGGTGACATATTATTCGTCACCGCACCATCACAATGTCTTTAGACCTACTACTACTCTAAACTATATGATTGCAGCAATCAAATACATTGTAACACATGAAAAGGTTACGTAATTTCCTTTCAAATTGTCAATAAATTCACTATAGACAAGACACAGAACATTCTGTCAATCCATACTTAACATGTAAATGTGTACTATGCTTTATACCACACATTTGAAGGTAATTATATCTGTAAATGTTTACTTTCATATACGTTCCATGTATTTTTTATAATTCTTTATCTTTTATTTTTTTCAATAAAATTAATTAAATAATTACTAATTTGCCTTCTGTAGGAAAGTAATAATGGCACAAGAGAGTCTCACCTTTCACATGCCCATGTGGAGATCTCCAGCCAGTGGAACAATGTCGATCATGTGAGTTTTAATGAACAGTCTGTCTTTTCAGTCTCAGTCAAAGCCCTGTGTAATGATCTGTGTTGCTCTTCAGCTCATTTAGTAGCTGCACTTTTAACACAGAGAATGTAACGCATTTGTTTACTGTAATATTACTTCAGGCATCAAGCTTTTAAGTGACATTTTTGGCCAAGGAAAATTGTAAACAGTAATAACACATATTGTATAATGTAATATACAACATTAGCAAGTTGTTTGAGAATCTAACAGCATATGTCAATCTAAAAGCCTGACTCCAAAATAACCATAGCCACTGTTTGTGTATCATATGAAAACAAATATCCAACTGCCCTAGTTTCAGAGCCAATGTATCCCTTCCATTCCATTTTTTTCAATGGCTAATCAGGCCTACTTATGATGTAAACTGCTAAAGCTGTTTTGTCAAACAAGAGGCTAGCAGAGTTAATCCTTTCAGTTATATTTCAGTTACATTTCCATTGGCAATACTTCCATTGGATGTTTTTCCTGTCTAATGCTACACTTAACTCAATGACAATTTAATAAAGTCATAATACAGCAGTTCACGTTGTCCTTGGCTTGAGGATACTGACATTAAGAGCTGGAGTACTTTCTGTGGCTTTATTTAACCCAAGGAACGTCTTACAAGGGTGAGATCATCCTGAACAGTCAGACCAACCTTATACTTATCATAGTATATGGAACCAAGACAAGACCAGTATGGCTTTAGGTCATTATTTTTCCATGCTGCATGTGTTGCTATTCCAACGTTTTTACAGCACTGTTAATACCATGTTCTTTCCTGGCAGTCTTGCAAAGTGTAGCTTCATTAATAGAGCAGGCTCTTGCTAATAAAAACCAACCCAGGGATGAGACGGAACAGGCATGATGACTAGACGGGAAAGTCTGTAGAAAAGGACTAAATCAGTTGGCATATCTGTGCCTGTATGTGGTTGACTAATTTGAAATGATCCATAACATTTTTCATTCTTTATACTGGCAAGGAAATGTATGTTTTTGGAGGCAGTAGAAGCTATTTTCCCCTATGAAGTGGAGGAGATGGAATTTAAACAATGACTACTGATCTTGGGTGATTAATAGCAGCTGCTGTCTTATAAAGTTGACTCACGAGCAGAGGGGTTTCCGTGGCCTACAAGTCTGCAGTGTTTTGTGTTTAGCCCAATGATGTGTTATCTTGACATCAGAAAAATGCATCAGAACCGTGTGTGTTTTTTGTTATTTTGAATAGTACTATGTTCAACTATTTATAGCAAAGATTAAAAAAGCTGAAAACGAGAAGGCACTGCCTGCAATTCAGTAGACTAGTTAAATATGACTTATGTGTGGGCTTAGAGCAGTTGAAATTACTAACAGGATGAAATGAACACTCTGACTAGAAGTGGGGAGATGTTATTGGAGACAACTGCCTTGTGTTCAGCTATGTGAAGGAGAGGTTGGGACTGAGAAAATGAGTATGTGAGACAATGAGAAAAAGAGGAAAATCAAAGGAGACAATTTAGTTCTCAAATGTCTCCTTTCTAGACTAGACATGTCAACGAGAAGAGGGTGTGTGTGTGTGGTGGGAGGGGGGGAGGTGTTTATAGAACTGTTTATCCAAGTTTATGTGCATGGGTGTGGTTATCCTCGGTCCTTGGAAGACTGCCATGGAAACACACACATCCCTTAGTCACTCACCAGGGAACTAATTATGTAATAAGCCATAGAGTTCAGGAGATGGCTTGGCTGCTGTGGTAAGCAGATGATGGACTTTAACAGACTGCACTATCTCAATCTTGCTTCCTAAGCTTTGATTCGGTTAAGGACTGAGGGAATTCAGTGGCCTACTCCCAGGAGACAGAGGAGAGATAATTCTAAGCATGCAAAGCCTGGTTATGGCTGGAAGTACTTTCATAGACCGAAATTCAGGACGTGGTTTACAACTCATCATTTCAGTAATCCTGTAATACAAGTCAGACTATAAGTAATTAAAAAATATATTTAATGGATTTATACACTTTGAATACATGTTTCTGTATTCAAATCCAATATTTGGCTTTACAAGTAATGTATTAAAAAAATGTTTTATTGATTTGCTATTTAGTTCTGATCTAATTAACAAATGAATGATTAAATATAGAAAACTTCATTGGAATATGGTTCAATATATTTCCTATTTGCAACCAGTTTGCACCTTAATGCAAGATTAGAAGTATTGCAAATGATTAGAGGTAGATAAGGTCTAGAAACAAGGAAACAGGGAAAGACAACACAAGGAAGTTGAAATAACCTGCTCTGTGACCCGCTCTTAGCCAACTGTCATTTTGGACTTCACATGCATTGTGGTGTTTATTTAGTTAATTTAGTTTTGTTGTTTAGAATATGATGGCCTAAGGTTGTATCATTGTTCTCTCCAGGAGTGCATGATAGATGAAGACTGTGGCGACACGAGATACTGCTTCTATGAGATTGAAAAGTCCAAGTGTCTGCCATGCATCCCGACTGATATGGTGAGTATATGGTGTGCAGCATTTTAAAATGAGTGAGATTGGTATTTATCCAGTGGATATAGGAAACATAATACTGTGTGTGTGTGTGTGTGTGTGTGTGTGTGTGTGTGTGTGTGTGTGTGTGTGTGTGTGTGTGTGTGTGTGTGTGTGTGTGTGTGTGTGTCTGTGTGTGTGTCTGTGTCTGTGTGTGTGTTTGTTTGTGTGTGCGCCCTCAGCCCTGCACTAAAGATGAGGAGTGCTGCTCAGATCAGATGTGTGTATGGGGTCAATGTACAGAGGATGCGACCAGTGGAACAGAGGGAACCATCTGTCAGTCCCAGAGTGACTGCAGGCCAGACCTCTGCTGTGCCTTCCAACGAGGTGACCATGAAATGCCGCTCACGCCCATAGAGTGAATGCTACAGTCACTCTTCATGCACGCCACTCTTCATGCACTGAAGAACTGTTATCTTCCACCGGCCATTAAGACTGGCAATCAGTCTTAGTTTTGTGTATCTCAGTCATGTTTTAAGTAGTTGTAGTGTATTCATCTTTTGAACCATGGTGTTATTTGTTGTTTGCGAGAACTTTTTTTCACATTTGAACACTGAGAACTGTCTGTTGCAAAACCAAAACCTTTCAAGCTTGAACTGAGGATGTTAAACACATTACAGAGATAAGAAAATCTATACTTTCATGATCGGGGGATAATATGGTATGATTCTAAGGTTAACTGAGGGGTTTGCTGGTTTAAAATGCAATGATCTGCGATCTTCAGAATGACCACCACCAAAACGCCAGAAGAAGTCAATTCAATAATGGAATATTTTGAGAAGCCTGTAATTAGCCTATTCCCCCTCTAATTTCCTTATCTCTGCTCCTTCTCTTTCTCTTCTGCATTCTACTACTTGTCCACTCTGTCCCTTCTCCTCTTCTCTCCCTACCCCTCCTCCCCATCTCTATTTCTCCCTCTCTTTTCCGTCTCCTCCTCTGCATATCTACCCCTCCACTCCATCTGTACTTCTCCTCTCATTGTCCCTACTCCTCCTCTCTCTCTCCTGCCTCTTGGTTCTCCCGCCTCTCCACAGAGCTGCTGTTCCCTGTGTGCAACCCCAGGCCAGAGAAAGGCGAGTCCTGTGTGAACCACCCCAACTTGTTGATGGATCTGCTGTCCTGGGACACGGACGGGCCCCGTGACCACTGCCCGTGTGCTGGAGAGCTCCAGTGCCAACCTCATGGGTGAGAGCTATGATGGACAGAGGAGGGAGTTTAGGTTTCGGTCAGCACAGCAGTGGCCTGGTGAAAAATAAAATATGAATAGAAGAGCAATGAGACGCTTAGTATTTACCCTTTAATACATGGGCCGATTGATTGTGAAAATACAAGAAAGCACTTGCAAATCGTGATTGAAGTGTTTATATATAAATATATATATGATCAGTTAGGCAATCGTATCTGCAACAGGAACATTTGGACTAATGGTGGAATGGTCAACATTTGCTTGAACATTTGTATCTCCTATTTGAAATGGCAACCTTTAGTGGTCATAAAGTGTGTTTGTTGATGTGTCCACTAATGTTACTATACAATTGTTTCCCCCTCACAGGCGTGGATTTCATTGTGGAGAGTAGCTACATGTCTTCAAAAATGGAAGATGAGAATGTACCAGGAAGAGGAAGACTTTTTTAAAGTCCTATTAAACTATTCGGTTGAATTACTTCACAATGGTTTGTATCAATTTACAGATGTCACAAATTGTCCATGTAGGGTTGTCAGTTACTGTTTGCACTATGATTATTCACCGGAATACAATATAAAGGATTTTTTTCTCTCAGAAGCCAGAAAGAAAACAACCACAAGTTGAATCTTGATTGGACAGGGCTGCAAAATGCAGTGTTGAACACTAGATGGCAAAGTTGTGTATTTATTTGTGCTTTCCAACCAGTAAAATAGTCGAATAACGGTGTATCCGACTAGACACTATCTCTTCGGTAGTTCATTCAAATTCTGACCATGCAGTGCCAGCAGTACTTTCCTATGGCTAAAGGTGGGAAATGTAATGTATTATATAAAATCAAGAAAATACCGAACATTTATTTCGGAATGTCTTTTGGAATGTAACTTTTTTTTTTATTTTGTAGGCTACTGTTTAAATTACTTGGTCAGACTATGTTGGCCAGTTTTTCTGTAAATTCGTATTAGGCTTTGTTTGGATACGCCTACAGCACAAAATATTCAATGTAGCCTATGTATCATTGACAATGTTGGTGTGATAAGAATGGTCCACTTAGGACTAATAGGCCTACATCGTTTTATATTTACTATTTGGTTATGTTCGTGTTCTATGTATGATTTTTAATAAACGCGGACGAATGGAGTCCTACGTCCTTCTTTAAGTGGCTCTGTCTCTCAACGATGATGTTTTTTTTTTTCCACCAACCACCGCAGATCGGTTGATTAAATTAGTGTAAATTATAGACTTAAGAAACCAGAAAAATATCTATTCAATGAATAAAGGAATGGATAGCGGAAAACATTCAGTTCGGAATACAAGTATAAAAAAGGCTGGTGGAAGCATAATGATTTGTGATTAACAGTGCAGTATAACATAATAGTAACATGAATCTGAATCAACGTTATTTGGGGAAGCGGTGCTGACGTCACGCTCGCTAAATGACTCCACCACCCTTCATGTTTCCTGTTCTCGAGACTCGAGCTGACGCTGCTCGCACCACACAGGACACGCGGGTTTCATTCACACGTTTTCATCCGGGTAAGCAGTTATTTGTCGATATTCTAGGTAGGCGTGTGCTTCAACCGATTCTGAAGCATCTTAACTCGTATTCTGAGATCGTATTTGATCTCGGAAAGCAATGTCTTGATATGAATAACCGAGTATAGCTTGGGCTCCATTGCGTGCATTGCACAGAGGCAGTCGTGGAAAGGATGCGCAACAGAGGGAGGGGTTGGTAACGTTAGTCGGGAGGAGCTCCAAACAAACAGGGTAGTTGAAGTCACATCTTTCAATACACCGCGGAAAATACCCACAACCGAGTGGTTACGTTGTCCAAGTGGAAGGACAGAAGGGGACAAATGTCTTACTGCTGCCATTGAAGGAGCAGTTTAGCACAATAACTAGTGTCGCGTCATAGCACCGTACTAATGGATACCACGACATACTTTTAGCCACCCCTAGCATTTCATCACAAAACAGCTAAGGATCTAGGCTGGTTCACATTCAATCTGTTTCCCCCTGATGATTTCAAGGCTTCTTGGTGAAATATCGGTGGACACTCTTGTGATGGCATTCAATGTTTAAGAAAACGAAGCACAATGCCGGGGTTGTCATTTTTGTAATGATGTGCGCCAGCTGTGTGTGATTGGCACCACGGGATCCGTTGAATCTACTCTCATTTAGAGCTCTACATTTTAGTTATTCTACAAATGTCTATTAGACAGTTATGCATTTTCCTTTGGTAAAATCCAGTTAATCGCGCATAACAACGCATTTGTTTTACTAGACAAAGCCAACTGGGTGCAATCATGTAGTTTGATGAATGCGTAGGTTGAGCATTAAATTAAGCTTTATACTTCTGGAGTTTCTTGAAACGTTAAAGAACAATTCGGTTGTCTCTCATCGCCTCACGTGTGGATGTCAAGCCCTTCTCTTAACTGTCCTATCCTAACCTATAAGCCAATGTTTGTTTTGCCTGAGAAGAGCAGCTCTGGCAACTTGCATGTTGTTTGCCAAAATCTTTCATGAATTCTGACATTGTCATCTAACCTTAAAAAAAACCTAGTAAATAACCTGACCTGTTTGGCAAGTCTATTGGAGAAGGACGCTCAAAATACATAGAGCATAGTAACGGACACGAATGAGGCAGATATTTTTTCTTGCTTGAGCTGGGGATTGTCAATTGTGTGAATTGAAAAGTGAGCATTGATAAATGCCAAATGTGGATTGCATATTATTCCTCCATAGTTTTCTATAGTTGCAAGTAGTATATTAATTATTCTGAATAGTGCACAAACTGTGTTGATCCATTATTCAACGTGAACGGTCTGTGTTTACTTGGTCCAGTGCTAAAGCTGGTCCTGATAGCATGGTTGCACTTGTATTCAGTTGTCAAGCTCATCCAAATAAAGAGTGACTCAAATATCACACCTCTTTTCTTAAGCTCAGGTTATAAACCTTACTTCAACTGCCTTTTGACATTTTTTTCTAATTCAGTTTGATGAGCACATACAATGCATTTTCACATCTATTCAAATAATTTCATAATCTGATCATTGTGTTCAGTCATTCCATTTGCTGTCTTTTTTAAAAAACATTTGTTACTTTACAACCTTTTAAATATACATATGCTACATTTTCTTTTGGGGAGTGACGGGTCAAACATCTGCATCACTTCTGCATCCTTGATCAATTGTTTGCTTTGGTCAGTTTTGATTTCTTCCCAAACTTTGGTTTTATTCAGCATCTGTGTCATTGGTTTTTTGCTGTGGTTAGGCAATCTTACAGTTGAAGCCGGGGACTTACAAATACATGCATTGCAGCAAACCCTACATCTGCGTCATCGGCCAGAACCGTGCGTGCGTGCGTGCGTGCGTGCGTGCGTGCGTGCGTGTGTGTGTGTGTGTGTGTGTGTGTGTGTGATGCATTTTTTAAGATCTCAGTGTTCGAATTCCCAAAGTAACCAAATGCAAGTACTTGCTCTGTGTAAAAGCGGATTCTCTAAATCCCTGGCCTGAATTATTGAAGGCACATTCCTGTCTATTAAAATCAGGCCTCTAAAATTCATTAAAGGTGGCTTAAATGTGTGCTGTTCCCTTGGCTGTTGCACCGTTCTCTTTGAATAGCAAACCATAATGGACAAGAAGCAAATTTATAGAACTGGTTTTTCCAGCAAGTGTGTGTGTGTGTGTGTGTGTGTGTGTGTGTGTGTGTGTGTGTGTGTGTGTGTGTGTGTGTGTGTGTGTGTGTGTGTGTGTGTGTGTGTGTGTGTGTGTGTGTGTGTGTGTGTGTGTGTGTGTGTGTTTTTCCGGCTTTTGGAGAAATGGATGTGTGTCATTGGTCTCCAACATTGCCTCAGAGCTTTAAGAGTTTGAATTGTAGTTCACAAGTTAAGCCTATCTGTACCAGGTATATATATATATATTTAGGTTCCTGCGAAATGTGTTGGCATTTCACATAATGTGCTCCATATAGCAAATGTAATGGTTGACTATCCTTTCTGAAAGGTTTATGAAAAGTGCTACATAAATAAAGTTGCCTTGCCTTGCCTTTCTGAAAAATCCCAGACTGAAGGAAAACGTTAGAAGGCCATTTATTATCTTTGTCCAAATTAAAATTTGACACAGTTCAGACTACTGGGTTGTGGTTGGTTTGAGACACATTTTGAGACCCTTACAATGCAAGAACGGAACTTTGGTTAATTATATATTTGTATAGTCACCGGCCCCTCATTTGTCTTGGAGGAAAGGAAACGCCTTCTTTTGTCAACATAGCCTTTTATTTTTCTACTATTTACACTACTTAGCACTCATGCAGGTGCCTATATTTCCCAGTATGTGTACCTGGGAAGCCACTTGGGGATGTTACAAAAGCATTGCGATATTTGAGTTAATACACACAATTGTATTAATGGACTATCTTGGCCACTCCAGATATTGTGTTGCCAACACAAACTCAACATATGTTGCACTTTATTTAGCGTTAACTCTCCGTCTAGTATAATCCCGTCATATTGTGGAATATTTTTTGGCTGGTAGAACTCTGGGGGCCCTATCTTGCATCCGGCGCAATTTACTGTCTACACTGACGCATGTGTCGTTGCTAGTTTGCAACTGGCGCAGAGTGTTCTTTTCCCTCCTGCGCCACTCGTCGGTAAATTAGGGAATGATCTGGCGCCCCAAGGGGCGGTTTGGCGAAAGGAGGAGGCGTGTTCTGGCGCAAACGTTCCCTGGTGCTATTTTGCAGTTTCAGAAAACAATTGCACCACAAACCAGGAAATACCTGGTTTAAAGTCAGTGGCGCGTTGTTCAAATGCTATTTTAAGGTTGCATGCATAATGTTGCTTGTGCACCTCGCGCATACACTTTGCTTCTCTCATCTAGTGCACATTCTTGGTAAATTATTTGGGAAAGAACGGCTGATACAGCGGTAATAAATTGTACTTTTAAATCAATGCATCTGCAAACACCGTACAGCAAACTCATATTTTCTTGACACAGACATCGTGTATAAGCCCATATCTTTTAGAATTGATGAGTATTTGATCGTGAGATTGTTTTACCGTGAGTGAGGGATAAAAAGAATGAATGAATGCGGGCGCGCGTGTGTTTATGTGTAAAATAATTAATGGAAGCGGGCGCGA
This sequence comes from Gadus morhua, assembly GCF_902167405.1. Lineage (NCBI taxonomy): Eukaryota > Metazoa > Chordata > Actinopteri > Gadiformes > Gadidae > Gadus > Gadus morhua. The sequence goes on along the minus strand of NC_044056.1, from coordinate 16,792,654 downwards.
GTGTGTGCGTCCATCTGTTTAAACACACGCAAACTAAACACGTAACGCATAATACAGTCCATTGGCAATGTATATTAACGGGGGTAAACATGCATATTAGGAACACAAGTCAATAACGATAATGCATAAAATACTGGTAAGAAACGATGTTTGTTAATGTATTGCGTATTCATTAAAGAGAACCACAGTTGCCGCATATCATGAGTGATATGCCGACATTTATTTGAGGACTCAGTGTTTCTGAAGTTGTGGAAGAAAACGTTATTCCATATGTGAATTAGGCCATATTATTTGGCCATAAACTGAGCCATTTGAAGTTTGAAATTCATGCATCTGTCTCATCGGAGACTGCAAAAGCGCTGTCAAAATATCAACTCGTCAGATTCAAATGCGCTCATGGCTCTTAAAGGGGATGGGAGATGGCCACTCTCATTGGTTTATTGCACGTTACGCCCAAACCACACATAAGGGTAATTAGGCTGCTTCAGACCAACCCTTTTTAGATTTGCGCCGAGCGCAAGAGCCATTTATGCGCCGGTAAAATTGCAACATCGCCATAGAACCGCCCACAAAGCTACTTGCGCTTGGCGCTTCTCACTTGCGTTTCAGACCGTTAAAATAGGGCCCTGGCTGTTCATATGGTAGTGGGGTACTAATTTCTGTGAATGTCAGCATAACACTCAACGGTTGTGTATCTTATACTCGTTTCAGGTTACAAGTAAAATGCTTTTAAGGCCTTGGGGGCACTACATGCAGTCTTCAAGTAACACATATGTTGTATTATTGCAAACTACAAAGGCAATTCACCCTAAAATAATGTACCAGTATGTGCAGTGTTATCTTCTGCTAATGATACCAGCCAGAAAAGTATGGCTGGTCTGTGCTGTCTCACCCTGCATTAGAAGTTAATTAACCAACGCACCTTCTTACCTGAAATACTTTGCCCAATGACCAATATTAAAGTCAGACTTTAGGCTGATATCTTTCCTCAACTGGCATCCTGTTAGTTGTATGCAATGGTATGGCAGATATGTTGAATACGTATATTTATTATGGCCTTGGTTTTATGATGCCTAGCAGGCCTATTGGATACTTTATCTGATATTAACTAGCTACTGGTTTATTAGCCTATCTCAATTGGCCCACCACCTCTGTAAATGGTTAAACCTCAATATCTGATATCAGGAGCCCCGTGAATGACTTCTGCATTGACCAATACTGATAAGCCTCTATATGACTAACTTGCCACGGGCTACTGTTTGAAGTTCTCTCTGCAAATAGTTGTTCTTGCTGTATAGGTGTCAATTGATTCTGAATTTATTGATTCTGTCAATTGATTTCGGTGTGGTTTGATCCTTTCTGAATACCTTTTTCGAATTTGGTGGATGATGTTCACATCATTGAAAAAGGCTAGCTGACGTTAAACTAATTCTCGTTTTGTTTTCAGGTGAACTTTTAAAAGCTTTTGTCCAAATTAAAATTGGAGGGCTGTCATCATGGTGAGCATCCCAGAATACTATGCCGGAAAGAATGTGCTGATCACCGGTGCAACTGGCTTCATGGGCAAGGTAGGTCCATCAGGGCTGGATAAATGTCAACAATTCTGCACTGGGTCAACTCTGGGTCTGCATTCGTGATGTACATTGCAAAAAATTTTGATTCTCTAAAGTCTTAAAGACCTATTCAGTATTGGCCAGTCGAATTGAAGGAAATTAAATCTAGGTGTAAATATTTATCGGTTGCACCATGTTCTAATTAACTTTAGTTTATGCTTCAGTAGTAGAGCTGCGCCGGTTAGTCGATCAGCTGTAAATAATTTAATGACACATGGATAATTGCTTTATCAAAGTCATTTAACAAGTACAAACGCCAAACATTTGCTGCTTAATGCTTTTGAAGTAAAGACCCTTGGTTTGAAGTTCCCTGGCCTTGGGTTCCAGGTGCTCCTGGAGAAGCTGCTGAGGTCCTGCCCGCAGGTGCGCTCCGTCTACGTGATGGTCCGGCCCAAAGCGGGCCAGTCTCCCCAGACCCGCATCGCAGACGTCATCAACTCCAAGGTGACCATCCAGGCCTTTACCACTTCAATGAGAGAATGACTGTCTGCACTGATTACTATCAAAGAGAAGGACCTTTTTTTTTTCTTTTTTTTTCTTAATTTATTTTGCGATTTCTTAAAAATGATCAAAATGACCTCCCTGGAATCCGGTTTTCCTCACAGCATTTGGTTTGCATTGTCAGTTGTTTGACAGGTTGCAGGAGGAGCAGCCAGATTTTGCGGAGAAGATCATTGCAGTGAACAGCGACCTCACACAGAAGGACCTGAACCTCAGCAAAGAGGACCAGGCCACCCTGGCCGAACACATCCACATCGTCTTCCACTGGGCCGCCACTGTTCGCTTTAATGAGCCTCTCAAGTGAGTTGATATCGCTGGGCTTGATTTTAATGCGTCTCTTATGAATATATTGGTCCTCTCATGAATATAAACCAGAAGCAAATGTATTTCAGAGCATTTGTATTCAAATATATCTAGATTCAATTTTTTTAAGAATGGAAAAGATCTGCCTAGTGATAATGATTTACACAAGAGTTGACTCCTTTCATAAGCATTTGTCCTCCTTTTTTAGGGATGCATTTCAACTGAATGTCTTGGCCACCCAGAAGATGGTGACGCTGGCCCACAGTATGAAGCACCTGGAGGTGTTTCTCCACGTCTCCACAGCCTACGCCAACTGTGACCGGGAGCTCATCGAGGAAGTGGTCTATACCCCACCCGTTGACTACAGGAAGCTCATTGAGAGCCTGGAGTAAGTTCATCAATGGTCATCGGTTACTGCTGGACACTTGGGCATTTTGTAAGACCTAAATCATGTAATGCCCGGTTTCTGGTTGGCTGAAATGTCAGATATGATGTCATACCAAACGCCTGTTTGGCCAAATGATGCAGAAAAAACATTTAGATAGAAAGGACTCATTATTCAACTATATTTTTTATTAACGTATCTTTTGCAGCTGTTGGTAACAGCTGCATGCACCGTTCATAGGATAATTTAGGTCAGTAATGCAGCAAGCACAATAGGGAGCCACGCCACTATAGTGCAGTAAAGGTTTTTACACGTTGCAGTCCTGATTAAGATCCTGCTAGTTGGGCCAATCAGAAGAAGTCATTTTAGTCCTGAGTGTTCATCAATATGAATGATTGTATCACAGGATTGCTCTCACCCAGTGAAATGAAGATACAATTATTAGCAGTTGTGTGGGTTGAAAATTGCTTGGATTGCAGCCAAGTCAAACCCGCCTACCTGTTGCAGCTCTACGTAATGGAATAACGCACGTTCTCCCTCCAGCTGGATGGATGAGAAGATGGTGTCAGCGCTGACTCCCAAGCTGCTCGGGAAGCGCCCCAACACCTACACCTTCACCAAGGCCCTGGCTGAGCACCTGGTGCAGCAGGAGGCCGGGAGCCTGAACGTGGCCATCGTCAGACCCTCCATAGTGGGAGCCAGCTGGAAGGAGCCCTTCCCTGTGAGTCAGCCCCAGACATTCCAAGATTATGCCAACATTTGTCTTGTTAGAAATACACTACTAGTGCACAGAATTGAATTGTATAATCTTCTCCAACGTGTTCATCCATCAATATTTATTCATTTTATTTAGGGGTGGATTGATAACTTTAATGGACCCAGTGGAATATTCATTGCTGTAAGTATCAACCACAGAAAGACGACATGCGTGAAGCATATTTCTCCTTTTCAATGTCTTTTATTTGAGCTCCATACGTGTTCCACTAGTTGTCTGCATGTCCCTCATCCCTTCCCTCATGTTAACCAGGCCGGTAAGGGCATCCTGCGGACCATGCGGGCCGCCAACGACGCGGTGGCGGACCTGGTGCCGGTGGACGTGGTCATCAACACCACACTGGCGGCCGCCTGGTACTCTGGAGCACAGATGCACAACAGGTCCGACACGCGCACACCCACTCATGACGGTCCCCACTCTGACGCTCCATAGTCCACACGGTTTACTTATTGCCCTTTCTGTGAACAGGCCCAAGAACATCATGGTGTACAACTGCACCACTGGGGGAATTAACCCCTTCCGCTGGGGAGAAGTTGGTAAGCTTTATTTTTTGTGGATTGAAATGGCGATACTATTTTGTTGTGTTTTTTGGAGTTGATGGAGGTAGTAAATCACAAACATTTTTTTAATGATAAACGTACGACATGAAATGTACAAGTTCATTCAACGTCTTGTTTTTTAAGTGATGCCTATCTGTTGAGTGGTGCACAGTAAGCCGTCTTCACACCAAAAGCAAAGTGACTTTAAAAAAACATTGAATGCAAGTGTTTACTCGCGCCAAGAACGTCTCTCTCCGCCAGCCGTGGGCGGGATAACCACCGTGACACCAACTCTTGTACTGGTCCTCTCCAAGAGCTGTGTCTGGATGACTGCTGCTTTGTCATGCAATCAGGACTTCAGGCCGTTTAGTGACGCATTATGTCAAATTCGTGCCGAAGTTAAAATATTACAAATCCCGAGAATAAGGCGTGATCACGTCTTTCGAGCAAATTGAATCATGCCAATTTTGCGTTGTTGTTCTCTTTGTGAAAAATTTGCTACGGTTTTGGTGTGAAGGCACCTCGAGTTGAGGAAATGGGTCAGTCTTTTGTTGACTCGTTACTAAGGTGAACGAGGTCTTCAACGAGGTCTGCAACAACTATTGTTTGCATGTGCCGGTTCTTAAAGAAAAATAAATAACCAAAAGCTGCTTGACTTGTTAAACCAGATGGAAGTGTATACGTTGGAAACGTATACGTTTCATTTAAATATCGTGCCTGGCATTCTGTAGAGTGGAGAATGAAAATAATCCTTTATATTTATAGACTTAATTTATGGCATGGAATGTTCAGCATAAATAACTGTCATGAGCTAAATAAATCAGCTGGACAAATGTGTAACGTACAAAAATGGTGGACCCCCTTATGTTTAGTGATATGGAACGGATCTGAACCAAGCGCTTTGACTCGATAAATGGTCATGTTTTACTCTTGGTGTGGCCTTGGTAACCGTTGTCATGTCATTCCACACCTTTTGTTCCTCAGAGCACCATGTAATATCCACGTTCAAGAGGAACCCGCTTGAGCAGGCTTTCAGACGTCCAAATGTTAATCTCACAACAAATCACCTAATCAATCAGTATTGGATTGCCGTGAGCCACAAGGCTCCAGCTTTCCTCTATGATCTGTACCTCAGGTTGATTGGACGAGAGCCAAGGTAAACTTCACCCCGCCGACTTAAGTCGTCCACCAAATCTGTGCCTCCCCATTCCGTGTACCTTCTGCTGTTTCACCTCTAATGTGCTTTGCCTCTTTACTTATACCTCACAATAATCTCACTGCCAGCGCTAAATGTCACGTGACTCTTCTTGGTTGTCGCTTTGGGAGCTTAAGGATGTACAACCCATTGTACATGTACAGGATGGGTTATACATTCTTTACTTTGGTTTTCTTCATGGTGTATTTCATTTTTAATTTTTTGTTGCTGTGTTTCCAAAATGCCCTGAAGGACACTTTGGTTCTTTGGAGACCTGATTTCAGATGGTAGTTGTCACTGCATCGGCTGTAATGTCCTATAGTCAAGGGTAACGGCCTTCTTGTTGGTGACTATTTGGACCTCCTTAGTGAACTGTATCAACGGGTCGATGGTTTTAGGACCATGCATTTGATGGCTTGAGCGTCAAAGAATTGAGCACATCCTCATCGTCTCATCCCATTCTGTCTCCTTGTCTTGTGATGTATGTGTCTTGTCTCCTGCAGAGACCTCTGTAAACATGAGCTTCAAGATCAACCCCTTAGAACGTGCCTTCAGAAGGCCCAATCTCAATCTACGCTCCAATCCCTTTACCAATCAGTACTGGATAATGGTCAGCCACAAGCTGCCCGCACTGATCCATGACGGTTACCTTGGTCTGACCGGCCGTGAGCCCCGGTAAGGCTGGACCTGTCCTGTTCCCTCACCGGGAACCCCATCGGGCTTCACCTGCTCCACCAACCGCTTTTCACTAAGGGGTGTTTTTTTTATTGTGTGACGGTTAGGGATGCACCGATTACACCGTCTGAGACTAAATATAAGTCCTTGCGTTTGTGTACAGAGTACTTAAACAGAGTACTTAATAATACTAGTGCAGTTTAAAGAGCCAGTGATCCAGTGACTCAGCAGGAATTCAAACACTAGGGGCTGTGAGTTCTAGGAAAAGGGATTGTGTTATTGTGATGGGTACGGCCCACGCTAACCTTGATGCTTTTTTCGTACAGTTGTATTAGTGATGTTGTATTCGAAATGCGTGGCCCACGGTAGTGAGGTACATTGTGTCCGTAAAGCCCAACCCTCAGACATGGAAATAAACCTCTGCTCAGACGGAGCTTCGCCCTCCACACACACGCATAGTGTTATTCTACATGTCTGGGAAGCCCCACCCTTGGAAGTTGGTATTGAATAAATCTCTGCTCAGACGGAGCCTCACCATCCACACACAGTTGCGGTATACAATACGTCAGAAATGCTCAACTTTCTTTTGGATGTCGCAGTCAACCCCTGCCCAGATAGAGCTACACACAAGATGAAATGGAATAGATTACAGCCTTGACTATCATGTATATAACAAATTACCACGGAAAAAAATAAGTTATGGGTTCACTGGCTCTTAAATGTTACGGCACTTTGTGTAAAGTGGTATTGGCCTCCAAGTATCGGTATCGGTGCATCCCTAGTGACGGTTGTCGGGTTAGGAAGGGTAACGGTGAGAAGTGCTGCGTTTGCGGTGCTTGTTACCTCATGGAATGGCCTGGACTTGGGATTTGTTGAAGGGAAGCTAACATCTTTATCATGACGGCAAATGTTTGTCTCTGCAAGCATGAGTTTGATTTACATTGCGCCGCCCTGCATTTACCTGGGAATGCACTTTAGCCAGATTTGCATTGGGACCATTTTGTGGTTTAATTGTTTTGTTTTTTCTATTCATGAGATTGGCTTTTGTATGTTGTTTTTTTTGGAAAAGCCATGTTGGCAACATGTATTTACAGTTATCCCTTACTCATTAGGTATTTGTGAAGCCATGGGCCTTTAGGGTTTGACTAAATCCATGTTGTGTTCAGGATGTGACAGCAATTGCAGTCTATTGATTGCAGACCATAATTGGCTCCAGTGTCAAGTGTATGTCCTGCTGAACACAATAAATGGCCTGCTGAAGTGAGTGGCACTTTCAGAAAATAGAAAAGTTAATTGCAAGCCGGAGGTATTTCAGACATGCATCATTATGCAGAAATGGTGCGTGTTCTTTTCTGAGTAGATTGTTGGAATTTCACCATACTTATAACATTGAGCTTTTGCGGTGTTGAATAATTAATTCAATAAAATTCATTCTTGTATGATTGGATTTTATTACAACTTTCATCATTTGATTGGAATATAGGTACCAATTACTGCCCCTTTAATTTATTCAACATTCTAATGCTCAGATGTCCTCATTAATTAATGCACTGATTAAGCGCTGCATTATGTATGTTTATTGCTGCATCAATGTCAGTATTCAAATGATCCAAACCAATAACCTTTTATTTAAAGAGCATAGTCTTCATGAATGGATGTCTGGTAGCGGCTCGGTGGTCTGTGGAGCTACTTTTCAGTGATGGTGGCCTAGATGCAGTTAATCTACACAAGTGGGATACGTTCCTCTGAGGCCATTTCCTCCTCACCTCTATATGGACTGATTAATGTCCTTTTGAATCCCGTAATCAAAGTATTTGCGAGACACCCTTGACACCATTTCAAAAGAACTGAAAGGCCCCTATTGGTACTTATCAGTGGTTCAATATAGCCATACATTTCAAACCAAAGAAGTGCAAGGCCCCTATTGGTACTTATCAGTGGTTCAATATAGCCATACATTTCAAACCAAAGAAGTGCAAGGCCCCTATGGGTACTTATCAGTGGTTCAATATAGCCATACATTTCAAACCAAAGAAGTGCAAGGCCCCTATGGGTACTTATCAGTGGTTCAATATAGCCATGTTAAGGGGTTGAGCTGCTGGTGTCTGCATGTCAACCGAGGTCCCGAGTATCTTCCACACGGAAGAAGGGGAGAAGCGGTGTCTCCATGGCGATACTTGATTATACTTGATTTTTTTACCACTGGATGACTAAATAAACCAGAAATTGGGATTCATCTTTTATCCAAAGCAAGGCTGAGAAAAGCATACACTCAAAATTGTCAAATTATTTTGTGCAGCAATCAAAGCATACAGAGAGCAAAATGGCTATAACGGAGATTTCATTTTAAAAATGAAATTTAATTATTAAACAAAATTCCCTTGGACCAACCGCTTTCGCTGGCATGATTATCTTGTTGCAGACCCTTTTACCCTATCCTCTCCTCCAATACCCAACCCATCTCTATTCACTCTTTACCCACATCCTCTAACTCTGGCCCCCTTCACCCCTCACAACCTTTGCTGACCACATCCTTTCGCCCAATTGAACTGAATCACTCGATTCCCCGCTGTAATTCTCTATTCTCCATTAATCTTGGTCCTGTCCTACTGACTTCCAGGATGATGAAGACGATCAATCGTCTTCACAAAGCCATGATGGTGTTGGAGTACTTCACCAGCAACTCCTGGGTCTGGAACACTGAGAACCTGAGTATGCTCATGGCTCGAATGAGCCCAGAAGATAAGAAGGTGACACTTTAATAATTCATCTTCATGGATCTAATCTCTTTAGTCTTCAATACATGCTATTTTGTATCCTTGGGTGTGTGTGTATAGAAACGGCCGACACGAACACTGAGATGGGAGTGTGTCTTATTTACAATGGTGTGATTCAGCGTTGAAACTCAGATCAACACTGAATAGACGTATTGTCTTGGCCTGTTCTTGTATCTGCTGGAATTTAAATGATCAGGACAGTGGGTGAAAGCTTGCATTTCTGCTCCACTCTTGCTCTTGTGATAGAACCTGCTTTCAAATACACATTCCTTGTCTAGATGTCTATAGTGGAGAACATTTATTCGGTTTTTAAGGTGAGGAGACCACTGCTGACAAGTGTTTCGCAATGTCTAGGCTAAGTAGTACAATGGATCTTTGTTTTCTTTACCAACCGCAGAAGAGGCCCGTGTTGACGTGAGACTTGAGTCCTTGTTCCCACTAGATATGACCAACTCCTCTACCTTCTGTTGCTAGGTGTTCAACTTTGACGTGCGCCAGCTGAACTGGGCAGAGTACATGGAGAGCTACTGCATGGGCACCAAGAAGTACGTCCTCAACGAGGACCTGTCGGGACTCCCCGCTGCACGCAAACATCTCAACAAGTGAGTCTAGACCGGGCCCACATGACCAACTCTGGTTTAAACCACTCATGACTAGGCTCTACTTATTCACTGGAGCTAAATTCAAATGTTGGAGTTTAACTTTGTCCGTCCTTACATTGATCACTCACTGATCCACACACGCCCAGATAGTTCCTGCTTTGCCATGATCCATCGGAAAAGCCTTCCTAATGGATAGTCTGTATGAAGAGTGGCAGTTCTCCAACGCTATAGAAACATAATGGGACCGCACAGGCAAGCGGTCAGATGGAACCTTGATGCACACATTTCGTGTTCAACTATAACGAATGAGCATCACCCAAGGATAGTCATAATTTCACAAGAACTGTGCTAAAATGAATCTTAATTTGCTTTATCATTGTCGTTGTGTAGTTGTCGCCGTCGGAAAACGCGAAACAGCGATTTATTTAAAAAGGAAGAAGATGGAGGAAGCCGGTGTCGTGACAATCTAGTTACCCCCTATAAGAAGTGTATCCCCAGCTGCGGGAGTGGGCATGCATCCATTGCATGCAACTAGTGCATGCGCACTTCGATATCACCCCGTTCACCCAAGGCTGAATTAAAAGTACATGTTTATCTAAATGTTGTTCATCAACAAGGTTGTAAAGTAGTAACTTGGGCACATCTTTTTCTTCCGACGTGTTTACGATCTTTATTCATTCATTGCGCCGCTGCCGAACTGACAGCTGTCTACTGAAAACATCTTTCTTGAATGCCGTCAGAGTTTGTTGCTGCTAGGGACTTGGAGAGGTCAGCCGGTGGCTCTATCACCACTAGTGGAAATGCGTACAGCGCCACCTATCGTACCGGGGCATGACATGCTTCGTGCAATGAATCGATTTTCTCACCGTCATGTATACTCTGGCAATTGCAGTTGTCTAATTGAGGAGCATAATCAAACTATGGCTGTAATCGGATTAAGCGGTCCAAGTAACCGTACTGTAATGTAGTGTTGTCAGAAGTTCTGTGTTGCTTAAGACATTTCCACAGTAAGACACACAATTATTTTTTACCATAATGCAGGTAAGGTGATCTACCTTTGCAAGGTCAGAAATAGTCTGCATGTTGCATTTCTCAGGTTAGCAAACCTTGTGCTACCAAAGCGGCATCCATTGGTGTATTACCTATTTGGGTAGGGCGCTAGTGGTGGGAGCCATGGAGCCGCCCAATCAAGCAAACTTTTTGCCATCATCTTGTCTTTTCGGTAATGCATTTTTGGGGATACAAAAGTTGTTTTATGGTAGTGTATGTACTAGGCTATACTGTAATTTCCCTCAATTAACCTTATCCACCCTAAAGTAGTTGCAAATCTGTTCTAAAGCAGCACTTGTGTAATTTCAGACTGAGGAACATCCGCTATGCCTTCAACACCATCCTGGTGGTGCTCTTTTGGCGTGTCTTCATCGCACGCTCCCAGATGGCCAGGAACATCTGGTACTTTGTGGTCAGCCTGTGCTTCAAGTTCCTCTCCTACTTCCGGGCTTCCTCCACCATGAGATACTAAAGAAGACGCATGAGGTAGATGGAAGAAAGGTTGGCACTTGGAGGCATTGAGAGAAAAGATGTCTAGGCATGGGGCCCTTCCCTCCGATCCGCCTACCTTTATGTTTACCTGTTTACATTCAAACCAGCTAAACACCATGACCATGCACAGACTGTGGGACTAGTCTCGAAAGTCCAAGGAAGCTCAATGTTGCATATAGTTAAAAGTATCTCTCCAGAAGTCTCTATTTATCCCATTTCATATGGATAATGTTTCCCTGGTCCACCGGTCCGAGGCACAGTTCCAGCCTCATGTGATGGAAGATCAGCACTTGGACTTTTCCTAATGAAACACCAGGTCTACATTAATGCATAATGAGTTGAGAATATATTTACTTTTTGGATTCGTTAGGAAAGTTGCATGGGTTTGGCTTTGGATGATTCTCTCTCTTGTTTTCCAACTGTAACTCCTTGTTGAATCATTAACACATTCTAGCTGTACCAGGGCAAACCCTTGTGTCCAGCGGTAATGTCTTTAAATGTTTTGAGTATGCAATGGCTGGCTTACAAATGTTGACCAAGCACAAGGTGTTTTCTTTGAAACCTGTGCCTATGGAAAAATATATTATACATTTGAAGAGCTTTTCTTTTGTTATTTTTGTTCTGGTCTTTTTTAAATCCATCTCTGGTCATCAAGTATTTACCTCCTAAGGTAAAAAAATAAAAGCTTATGAGATTGATGGGAAGGATGTTAGACCTTTGAGGCACTGTAGGTATAATTATCATGACTTGTATTTTTCATCATTTTGAAACCATACATTTCAAAATGGCCTCTGGTTGGCTGATATCCTATATGATATCCATTTTAAATGCTCTAATTGAATACATTTTCTTAAAGGTCCAATTTCCCTTTTCCAGATTTTTTTTTCTTGTATTCTCACTTTAAATCTACAATTTCCTGTCCACTACTTGTACGATTATTTTACCTTTAGGAATAAAGTCTATTAATCTGTACTAAGTCCAAACCTTCCCAGGGTTGTTTCAGACCTGGAAATGTCTGTTTCAGGGTTTGCATCATGGTGGAATCAAATAAAACTTGCTCGTCTTTGAACACAGGCTGACCTGTGTAGCCTTATGTACACCCCACATCCTTCATAATCCCTGCAGTGGTGTGCTTTTTTGTTGAATTCCCCCCCCCTTTCTCTTGTTACTCGTCATTGTATTCAGTGTTTAACATGGGTTTACCTGGCATTAAAGTGTACTTGGGCTATATAACCCTAAACTGAGAGGTTTTTCATGTTCGAGTGGATAACGGAACGACACTGGCCTTGACATTTCTGCAGGATGAGTGATGGACATACGGTTTATAGGATAAAATTGCACTCCTGCGAAAAACTTGGCATGACCTATGCCTGAAGGTTCAATTGTAAATCAATGTGAAAGAAAAGCAAACATGTTTTCTACCACAAAAGGATGTTAACATGACTGCCAGGATATGAATGTGACTGTCGAGTTGCCTGTCAGTAAACAGTTCGTGTACATTTAATGTTTTCCTGTAAATGTAACCAATTACGCAACATGTTATTTAATACTTTTTTTGCACAGTGGCAAGCTTCCCAATACTCACTGCACGGATCACTGTCTGTCATTTTGTTTTAAGAAATCTTTTAAATCTCTGCAGTTTTGTCAACTCTATATCGACACAATGTTTTGCAAGTGGGATCATTGGGCAGTTTTGGGGTTGTTCTGCCCGTTTAGTATGCTCTGGTACGGTGTGGAGTCTCCTGTCTAAGGATTATTGGGAAAAATGTAATTCAGGGTTCCTTCAACATTAATAGTTGATAACTGAGAAGGATTTATTGTGCCTTTGCACATTCTGTTATGTCAGGGTGTAGACGTTAGTGGATCATGGCCATGTCTTGTGTTTTCACAAATCACTTCCTGTTCGTTGCAGCTGCATCATTGCCATGATTATGCATTCAGGAAATCTAAAGAATCCAGACTTTTCATTTGCCATTAAAAACCCCAGCGCTTTTGTACTTTTAAAATCGATTACTGATGGGAAGGTTTTCCCTTTTTCCTCTCTCAAAATTTGTTTTTATGCTGATTATATATATTTTTGACTTATGGGTTCACATTCAGTATTTATTTTTTTTTTTTAACTGCCAAGTCATTTTTGTCTCCTGCGTGTTAAACATTGTGCTTGTTGCTAACCCACACAAATTCTATCCATTGATTTTGTTCTACTCTTTTAGGCTTTCTTGTCTTATCTCCAAGATCACCTGCGCTCGATCAATTAAGCTTGAAGTGAGCCGGAAGGTTTGGACGAGTACCCCTTTACCATATTGTTTATATATTTTTGCCTTCTGTTCTTGGTGTCCACCTCTCCATAATATTTCATTACCATACACAGTCACGTTATTTGAGGTGCAGCTCACAAATGACAGCCATTGTGTGTGTGTGTGTGTGTGTGTGTGTGTGTGTGTGTGTGTGTGTGTGTTTTCATTGGGACTTAAACAAGTTCTTGCATTGTCAATGGTAACCTCTTAAAAACAAATGAATCAATGGGTGCCTTGTTTGTAAATTTAAAAAGAATAAAGTTAACTATATTTAATTCCTCTTGAAGCATTTCTTTCCTCCTTTCTGTCTTCCTTACTAGTTCTAGTGTAACGGTTACTGGTATAGCTGGATTTTTGCCAACTTCTAAATAACCAATACACAGGAAAGTACCTAAACTACAATAACTTACATGAGTGGCTTGCATGACTCGATTTGAAAGTTATAGCCCAGGCTAACAATATCTGTAACTGATGTAACTCTAGAGCGCAAACCATAATTACCTTTGTTTGCAGACATGTATACACATAAATAGGAGGGGACCAGTCCAATGAGACACTTATAAATAAACAACCAGTGTGAGAGTCAGCGTACAGAGAACGATGGATATTTTGCAGTGGCATATTGGGTACAATGATGGACACGATTTCCCCAGCCAGTTAAAAATCGCAGAGCAAAGTGGTAGACAGTTTCCAAATTTTCAGTAAGGCCGAGATCGTTTATTGGCCTGTGCCACCGCGACCACTGACATACTTTGGGATATGCCGTTCAGGAACGGTAACTGCCGTTCTAGTTCTGAAACAGTAACTACCGTTCCCAACAATGGTATGTGACACCAGCACGGCCCGCCTCCTCCGTATCATTTCAAGACAAGTATTGCCTTAAATATAAAGCTATATATATTTGGTCTGTATTGACACTATATCACAACATAACGCCGTAAATAAAGGGATTTCTACGTTTTTCTTGTCCGATCTGTCGTTAGGATATTTGCAATCTGTTTGTTGTTGCTTTTGAAATGATTTTGAGGTACTGTTCTGGTGCGTTCATACATAGCAGGTCACCGTAATCCAACAATGGTAGAAAGGTTGCAGTGAACAAATGTTTCCTGGCCTGCATTGTGAAGCAAGATTTATTTCTAAAAAAGAATCCTAATTAGATTTTCAATCTGGAGACAAGTTTTTCAATATGTAGTTTAAAAGAAAAATGTTCATCAATAATAAAACCCAGGTATTTGTACAAATCCTTTCAATTTCGACCTTGAGGGTTTTTTAAAAGCTTTGGCCTATTTGTTGGTAGCTCTTTACCATTTAAAAAAAGCATTCATTTTGTTTTATCTGTATTAAAAAAACAATTTCAATTTTGAGAGCTGCCTGTTAAACATCAGAAGCAGACTGCAGGAAATAAAACGTTTCCACCATTGAATGGGATGAACAGTAAATAACGGTATCATCTGCATAGAAATGACAGGCAGAATTTGATATTTTGTCACAAAGATTGTTTATATTTATTGTGGTACTAGGACAAACAACAATGGTCCTAGTATGGAACCCTGGGGCATGCCCTTTGAAAGAGGGAGAAAGCAGGACGAAGACCCAGCAAATTGGACACAATGTGTTCACACTGACAAATAATTTGAAAACCAGTTTACAACCTGCCTGGATAAACAAATTATCTGCCAAGGTGACATGGGGAATACCACGAACCTCGCTGAACATAGGCTTTCTTGGGAAAACCTGGCTCGACAGAGACGCAACTCGTAATCAGAGTTAAATGGTACCACGACGCTCACTTTAGATTAAATCAGTCGAACCCGGTTTTCCGCTTTAGGTACAATGCGCGTTCACATAAAAGGGGCGTTTATCGCGTCATTTGACTCACCCTTATGTAAAATGAATCAACCGAGAGCGGTGTATTTCACGCAAGACGAGCAGTGTATTATTATGAATTCTCACGAGGAATTCAAAGTCCAAATCACAGCCAAGGGGAACACGGTTGCCCATAATATGGCTAGGGTGGAGTGCTGGTAAAAAAATAGCCGGCCGTGTTAATTCGTAAGTGAAAAGATTCTGCATATTGTCTAAAAAATATCATGTATCATCATGCCTTTTACCCCCATAGATGTGGTGCCAGCACGCTCCTACGAACATGGGGCCAAGTCAAAAATAAATATAAAAATATTATTCCATGTGGTTGTAAGCAGCCATTTGAATAATTTCAGGTGAATCTAGCCTATGATTTGCAATGGCCTAGGCTCCAACCTTTAATGTCATGTTGATTACCTGTAGCAAATAAAAATAAAACCCAAATTAATACGACTGGGAGGGGGACCGCTCCACCGCCCTTCACCACTTCGGAGGAGCTGGCTCTCGCCAATAACGAAGGTCGCGGATGATGGTAGGAGTGGAAGAGGGGATGCCCTCTGACCCCACTGCGTCGACATCCAAGGAGTTTTTAATGAGTATGTATTCATGTATTTGCATTGGACATAAATAATTGTCTTGCTAATCCAATGTGAAATGATTGAGTGTAAATTAAGCTAATTGTCATTTTTAGTTGAAGGTACAAAAATTATTTTGGAGGAGCCGCCGACGATCAATCTCCAATCAGAGGTATACTTTCAAAGCAAAGTGTCACATATTCTTCTAAATGTTGGAAGAAATGTCCTATAATAGGTTTCCCTGATTCTTGCAGTAGACTGTCGTCCTGTGACTCCAGGGCGACTATGGAAGTGATTTTTCTTAACAATTCTCACAGCTATAATATGAATTTGTGGAATAAATAATGCCTAGGCCTAATTGTGTCACTGACATAGCGGTTAAGTAAGGGATAATGGACAACACGGCACTTGACTATCCAAGGTTAATGTACGTTGAACGTGGGGCCACCTTTGAACTTGAAAGACACACTGCGCAACAGTAGGTGCACGGCTTCTTTGTGTAGCATTGCCCTACATACGGTCCAACAAGGACGATCAAATAACGAATACCCTCTGATGAGAATCTGTATCTCTCATAAAGAATATCGTCAGACAATGCCAAGGGATCGGTTCTGTCTCTCCGGAGAGACGCCTGTACGATAAGTGCGCCGAGGTCCACGGGAACCATAGACATAATGAACACCCACAAATGGTGACGCCTTTGTTGGAGGAGGGGCTAGGAAGCTGCGCACGCCGATTTAAGTAGCCGATCTCCGGGTAGACGAAAACCTGCTCCCAACGAGGTTTGGTTGCGAGCGTAAGTCACCATGGTGATACAGCGACGCTTAAAGAGATCGACTTTCGTGGTCCAGCTAACCCAGGCTTTGCGCTCAGCATACCTCGCTAACCCTCTAATCGAGCTTCGTAATACAGGCCCCTGGTCAACCATATCCAATGCCTTGGAGAGATCAATAAAAACAGCAGCACTTAGTCCACAGTCACGGTGCCTGGCTTATCCTACCCCTTTTACTTTGCACCTTCATTCTGGTTGCTACTCGACAATGTCTACTAGTTCAGGGTTCTGTCTCTGAAGCCTCCCTATATCTGAGACAACTGCAGCCAGGAAGCCCTGAAAGGAACTGAGTCACCACTGTGGTGCCTGGTGGTGCTGGCCTTGCTGCCTAGCATCAACAGGAACCCGCAGGCTTACAAGGATTTAGCTGGGCGGTGTCCCTGCTGCTATGGTGATGTTAGACAACACGTAATCTCCCAGAAGTCCCTTAAGCTTAATTGCTGGATTGCTTCTGTTAATGATGCCCACAGATGTTTACGTTGGAGAGTATCAGGTTTTGTTCTTCTGGGTATGGTGTTGGGTGATCTATCTCACCTGCTGTGTGAATTATGAGAATACTTTTTAGAAAGAAAGACTGAAGACTGGGCTAATGCTCTGACATATATGGCCAACATTTGAGCAGATAACAGACTACACACTGTGTGTGTGTGTGTGTGTGTGTGTGTGTGTGTGTGTGTGTGTGTGTGTGTGTGTGTGTGTGTGTGTGTGTGTGTGTGTGTGTGTGTGTGTGTGTGTGTTTTCTATTTGACGATCAAACTTTCCCGAATAAAATAAAACCCTTTGACTTCAAGTGGGAAGTCTGTTGAACACATACTTTGGACTGATATATCTCTGACATCCGTACTCACACCTCCACTAATGTTAGAGAAGTGATGTGTTGTTACTTTACAGCGTAAAGTAGCTCACAGAACACAAGGTTACACCAGTTTAACTGTTGAACTCAAGGGCCACTCAGTTACTTTGTTTCATATCAAACTATTTTAGAATATCCATCAAGGCTAAATGTGCAGTTCTCACTCACACTAATGCGCCCACTGTTCATCAAACACAACTGAAGGTAGGTCGCTGTGTTTTCTGCTTGTCTGATTTTGGGAAATAACAGTGTGGAACACAGGAACTGGCATTGTTCCCGTATAGTTTACAGCCTTTTGCTTAGGTGTTATACTCTACTTCCTGTTTTCCTCCCTCAATATTTTACTGTTTTTTGGCAACATGGGTCTTTGCATTTGCCCTTGTTATCTTCATGTCCCAAATGTAATTAAATCAGATAAGGACATAGTAAACTTATTGAGGAGGAATTTGTGTGTTTTTCATGGACCATCAGTAAATGTGGGTAAAACGTTGGGATAATATGTTGTTTTGACACTAATAAGATCTCTGCCCACATTCCACACTCCCCATCATTCAGTTTCACTGGCTTGTTAAAGAGGCATCCTCATTCTCCCACTGCATTCGCTCACACATCCTCCTGCTCTGGCCTAGTAGCAACAATGCACGCGTTTGCTATGAAGGTCTACAGTGCTCTGATATCCCTCTGTTTCTGCCTGGACATGGGCGAAGAATATCCTACAAATACAGGTATATCATTCAATGGATACAACTCGTGTGTGTGTGTGTGTGTGTGTGTGTGTGTGTGTGTGTGTGTGTGTGTGTGTGTGTGTGTGTGTGTGTGTGTGTGTGTGTGTGTGTGTGTGTGTGTGTGTGTGTGTGTGAAATAAAAATAAAATGACAGGGACGGATGTTGTATCTGTGTCTACATAATGCACGCTGAGGTGTACCGATGAAGCTCCGTTAACTAGCAGGCTCCTACCCAGCTCTTAAATGTGGGGCTCCTGAGGGCCGGAGCCCCATGGACCAGGCGCTGAGGGTTGTCGGTGGGACAGAGGCCCGCTACGGATCACATCCCTGGCTGGTGAGTCAACCTCGCTTCTGAGCTTCTCCCTTTTCTTCGAGCTGCGTTTATTGTCAACTACATCTGGTCCTTTGTTTCATTGTGTAGCATATTGAACAAGTATAATGGTGTCAAATGCACTACTACCATATACTGTGACCATACTGTTTTGTACGCAGTACGTGCATTTTATAACGTATGGACATGTTCTAATCAGGTAATTGTTACTTTTCCATAGAATATCAACCAATCGCCTCGCTCCCATGACATTGAGGAATTGTGTGCTGGTCATCCCTCAGGTCTCGCTGAAGATGAAAGGATCTCATTTCTGTGGTGCGGCCGTCCTTACAGACAGCTGGCTGATGACCGCGGCCCACTGCTTCTCCTCCACCTCCAGGTACACCTCACCTGATCCACGCCTGGATGCACTCTCTCCTCATCTCATTTCAACCTGATCAGAGTTCAATGTCAATGTATTCATAAACTCATCCTATGTCAAGAACTGAGACTTGTGTTACATGGAATCTCTCTCTCTCTCTCTCTCTCTCTCTCTCTCTCTCTCTCTCTCTCTCTCTCTCTCTCTCTCTCTCTCTCTTCCTCTTCCTCTTCCTCTCTCTCTCTCTTCCTCTTCCTCTCTCTCTCTCTTCCTCTTCCTCTCCCTCTCTGCACGCTGATAAAGAAACACCCTCGCTGGCATCACAGCCGTGGTGGGAGAGTATGATCAAGGATCACGTGATGAAGAGGAGCAGGCCTTCCTCATCAAGAACATATCCGTCCACGAGAGGTTCCACCACGCCGCCCCCATGAGCTACGACATCGCCCTGGTGGAGCTAGAGGGCCACATTCAGCTGGGCACGTTCCTCTTCCTCTGTGCCACACACATTACATGTTACCAGAGAATGTCTGAGTAGACAGGCTCTGATATTACTCTTTTTCGGTATACAGTCTAGCAGGTTCATTAATAAAATAAAATGTCTAACATATAATATAATATTTAATTTATCTGTGATAAAAATATAGTTATAAATCCTTGTTGTGGATGAAATTCCTTCACTTTTACTTGGATATCCTTGTCCTTTTAAATTAATCCACTGTGTTGTTTATTGCTAGTCATGTCGTTTGGTTGGTTGAATTCTTATCTTTCTAACAGAACCTGTGCGGTCACCATCGGCAGCCACTCTTCCTCTCCAACCCAACTAGCCTATGGTGTACCGCAGGGTTCCATTTTAGGTCCTATTTTATTTCAATATATATGCTCCCTCTCGGCCAACTTATCCAGCGGCACAAATGTTTCTTTTCACTGCTATGCTGACGACACAAAGATATACCTCCCGCTGTGACCCAACGATCCGAGAAGCCTAGCTGCTGTTTTAGACTGCCTCGTAGACGAGAACCGCTGGATGGCCCATAACTTCCTCCAACTTTTCAACTCCAAATCTGAAATAATACTGTTCAACCCACCGACCACCATCACCAGTCCCATCAGTCTCGGCCCATTATCCAGCAATATCAAGCCCACTGCCAGAAACATAGGTGTCATTTTAGATTCAGACTTGTACAGGGTTGTACAGTCCTGTTTTCTCCACATCAGAACCATTTCTAAAATATATATTTTTTTATCACAACCCGACCTCGAAAATGTAATTCATGCCCTCATATTCTCGCATCTAGATTACTGCATCGTAAACGGCATCAACCAAAAATCACTCTCCCGCCTCCTGTTGGTTCAAAATTCAGCAGATAGGCTTCTCACTGGTTTTAACAGATGACATCACATCATTCGTGTCTTAGCTTCTTTGCACTGGCTCCCTGTCTGTTTTAGAATCGATTTTAAGATTTTATTGATCACTTTTAAGGCTCGTCAAGGTTTAGCCCCTGAGTACATAACAGACATGCAGACCCCGTACGAGCCTCTCATAGCCTTAGGTCCGCGGGTGAGGCCCTCCTTACTGTTCCAGGGATGAGGCTCAAGACTACAGGTGATCGGGCCTTTTTCACCAGGGCGCCTCGGCTTTGGAACGACCTCCCTGCGGAGATAAAGCTTGCAGAATCAGTAACTTTTAAATTATGCCGTCTTTTTATTCTTTCTATTCTCTTTCTAAATGTCTTCCTAAATGTATTATGTCAAAGCACTTTGTAAACCATTGTTTTTAAATAAAGATATTATAATTTAATTTTTTTAGGAGCCCATGTCCAGCCAATCTGTTTGCCTTTACCCGAGGAGAGCTTCACATCTCCAGCCAGCTGCATGATGGCTGGTTGGGGCAGGGTGAGAGAAAGTAAGAGGTCTCAAAAGAATCGCCTAATACCAAATGACCTGATCACTTGATTTGATTTTCCCACTCTATTCTTTAGTCCCCTGTACATTAGTAACTTCTCATTCCTTGCCCGGTGACAGGGGGGCGCGTGGCTGCGGTTCTGAGAGAGGTCCGGTTGGACCTGGTGGATCAGGCCAGGTGTAAGCATGTCCTGGACACGGTCAGGACCGCCTTGCAGTACCAGGCAGCAGGCCAGCCTCAGCCCGCCTTCACCGTACTCTGTGCTGGGCCTGAAAGAGGAGGGAAGGATGCATGTCAGGTAGTCTAACAAAACAACACCTCGTGAGGGTTAGACAAATGGATATTTTTTTGTATAATTAAGGGCCATTGTTCCTTATTAATTACTGATAGATTGACTGGTTGATTGAAAAAGACATGGTCATCCATGAAGGATATTTGCAAATTCACAATAAATACCTATCCAACACAAAAGCACTCTTCCTACGCCTGCAGTCCTCCCTCACGGGCTCCCTCCTCCTCCTCCTCCTCCTCCTCCTCCTCCTCCTCCTCCTCCTCCTCTTCTTCTTTTCACCCTCCATGGTTCTCCCTCCTCCTCCTCCTCCTCCTCCTCCTCCTCCTCTTCTTTTCACCCGCCATGGTTCTCCTTCCTCCCTGTCCTCCTCCTCCTCTTCTTCTTTCCACCCTCCATGGTTCTCCCTCCTCCTCCTCCTCCTCCTCCTCTTCTGTTCACTCTCCATGGTTCTCCCTCCTGGCCCCAGGGGGACTCCGGAGGCCCCTTGGGGTGCCGTGCGCAGGGCGGCGGCCGCTGGGCAGCCGTGGGCGTGGCCTCCTGGGGGAAGGGCTGCGGACGGAGCTGGGGAAGCAACCGGAGCCGGCCGCCCGCGCACCGGGGCTCCCCCGGCGTGTTCACTGACGTCAGGCTGCTGCTGCCCTGGATCCGCCGCACGCTGAGAGCAGGCAGGTGACGGGCGGCGGGGGGCTGCTCTGTTAGGGGTCTCTAGGGGACAGGCGCAGGAACAACCTTCACCCCGTTTAGCCAAACCCTATTCCCAATGCAGTAGGAGGAGCCTGTGCAGTGTTAGTCTGAGCATGGTGATGGGGTGTAAGGCAGGTTTATCTACACCACGTCGCTTCATGGTTGTCGTAGTGAATGTGTTTGTATGGGAAAAGCACAAAAAGTCCTACTGGTTCAATGTTTTTTAAAAATGTATCAACTGTGTTAGCTGTTGGTCAAACAAGTCAAGAAAGAGTTTGTTCTTTTATTCATTTAGAAAGTACAATGTTCTGCAAACATTGTGGAAAGTGCCAAAACCATTTGTTTATATATATTGTGTGTGTGTGTGTGTGTGTGTGTGTGTGTGTGTGTGTGTGTGTGTGTGTGTGTGTGTGTGTGTGTGTTCGTGTGTGTGTGTGTGTGTGTGTGTGTGTGTGTGTGTGTGTGTGTGTGTGTGTGTGTGTGTGTGTGTGTTCCAGGCCTCCGGAGCTGTGGGGTGAGAGACGGGCCTGTAGCTGACAGTTTAGGGATCATCAGAAACCCTGCCCTTCCTTGTCATCACTATAGCAACAACGAGTGGGTCCCAGCCTAACCCTAGCGTTAGAACAAACTCAGCATAGAATCACCAAGAGAGTTACACACCTCAGGGCCAGAGTGTCACTGAGGAAGACAAACACTATGAGCTATGCTCATTTAACACTGTAAAGTTACAAAGATGTTACTTTTTAGATGAAACCTGACCAACAGGAAATGCCAGTGCTTCTGTGCCCTCCTGTTGCCAACACGAAGGGTGGAGCTGTGGGAGTATTATGACCTGTTTTGTCTTGAAGTCAGCCGTTATATCAAGAGCGACTCAAGTAGGCCATGACTATGAAGTAAACTGCTCGATAATTAAGATAATTAAATAGTATTAAACTAGCTGAGATAATCTCTCTCTCTCTCTCTCTCTCTCTCTCTCTCTCTCTCTCTCTCTCTCTCTCTCTCTCTCTCTCTCTCTCTCTCTCTCTCTCTCTCTCTCTCTCAGGTTTTGCACGTGGACCATCCATGCTCCACCAGGCTACAGCATTCTGTTGGAGTTCCACCATCTTGACCTAGAGAATGACTCCCGTTGTCTCTTTGACCGACTCACTGTGGCTGTGGGTACCCACGGGCCTGTTGGTGAGGTTACACATGCACAGGAGCACATATATATATATATATATATATATATATATATACACAACGGGGGGCCTAAATCCAGCGATCTGATTGGTTCCTAACTGTTGTATAATGAGCGTATACATCACTGCTATGACGCCCGATCATTTTTTGAAAGTTTGCATATCACTCTGCGCCTGGAAGTAGAAACAGTTACAAAGTAAAACATATGTTTGATGATGGAGAGGGCGTAAATGTTGTTACTCCGGGAGTGAGCAAGGCGATGGAGAGACTAACGAAAGCTTAGGCACACGGTGAGTGAACTGCTCCATAGGATAAGTTGCCGGCGAACCGCTCTAGCCGAGCCTTCTCTCGGAGGGACGCTAAAGTGTGTTGCATAGCGACCGTCGTGCATTTTGAAGGCAGCCATGAGGAACTACTTTTTTGTATTCTTTAATAAAACAGCTACTTTGACTTTTTTTTTTTTTTTTTTTTTTCTATGACTTTCGTTTTGCCATAATAGTAACCGTTGTATAAAAGCAATAGATCACTTCAGTCAGTGGTATGTGCTCATTATAGCACTGTGAAGGGGGTCGCCGGCCCTCCGCTGCGCGTCGGGGCCGGACAACGCCCCTTAACAGTGGTATAATGAGCACATACCACAGCCTGTCGTGATCTATTGCTTAAATATACATTTCTGAACTGTAATCAGTATAACATGTTGTTCCCCTCTGCATCTCTTATTGTCCTTCCCCCCCTGGGTTCCTGTTCTTCTCTCTGGGGAACTGTACTTCCCACCAGGGATATACTGTGGACACGTCCCACTCGGCCCAGTCCTTTTGAATAACTCCCAGAGTGCAACACTCTCCTTCTCCTCTGACGTTAGCAAAACAGGAAGTGGATTTGTCATCCACCACCGTGCTGTGATGGGACACCTTCCACCTGTTTTCAAATGTAAGGCCCTCTCTCTTTCTCTCTTTTCTTTTCTCTCAATCTCTCTCTCTCAATTTCTCTTTCTCATTCCCTTCTTTCTGAGGACAGTTTTCCAGCAGTGAATGAGTTCCCATATTATTGGTTCATGAAGGATTTGGGTGTTCCCATACACAATAACCACGTATATCACTGTGCTATTTTGTGCATGCAGCGTATGGTATGGTGGTTGTTGTTGACGACCAGAGTATTGTGCAAAGCCCCAATTATCCAGATGACTACAGTAACAACTTCACCTTCACCTGGGTCATCTATGCTCCACAGGGTCATGTTGTCAAGGTGACTCACACACACACGCACACATGCTGTAAGCTCTTATCACAATGGCTATCTTTAAAATATTAAGTGCAACTATATTAATCCCAGAGGGGGATATTTATGAAGTTGAACATGGACTTTCCTTGAAAATTGCAGGGTCAAGAGGAAAATGTTGACTCAATCACTATATTATCTGATATCGCATTGCAGGGCATTACAAAGAAGTTGGAAACAAAAATTAAGAGTTTCCTGTAGGGTTGTGGTGCTGAAAGGCCTGGAGATCATTGGTTTATTTGGCCTTCCCAGCTGGACTTTACTGACTTTGACCTGGAGGAGTCTGACGGCTGTCTCTACGATTCCCTCGTTGTCCTGGGAGACGTAGCAGGTGTGGATCGACTCGGTGAGATCAATGTGTTGCTATAGGTTACATCACTACAATTGAATACCTCATCGCATTGAAAGGTGTGGACCAATGAGAAACATGTTCAAACCAATCGACTTGGAAAATATGAGTGAATACGACGACTAATATCTCAGTATTATCCGTTAAAGGTGACATATTATACCACCAGGTCTGACCGGGCGTTTTGAAAATCTGCCACTTCTGACAGCATAGGTGGGTGGGTGTGTCCACCTAGATGTATGACGGATAGATGAGCAACGTTTGCTACACTCCACTAGGTAGGCTGGTAGACTGATCTATCCATTAAACATCTAGGTAGACACGGCCACTAGTGATGTCAGAAGAGGCAGATAAAAAAAAAAGACGTCTCACAGCTGGTGGTGTAATCTGTCACCTTTAACATCCCGCGATGATATCTTGCGCTCTCTCAGTGTGCCCTAGCAGACTCAATGGCTTGATACAATATGCTGGATAAGCAGTAGAGTGTTTGTTCTGCAGCGGTTCTGTGTGGCCCTCGGGTCCCTCCCTCCGTGCTGTCCTACGACCGGGTCATGGTGCTCAAGCTCACCACAGACGCCACGCTGACACACAGAGGCTTCAGGGCATCGCTGGCCTTCATCCACCTTGCAGGTGAAGGAATTCAAGTTTGTTTTTTGTGTGTGTGTGTATGTGTTACGTGTGTGGTTGTTTTCCTGTGTCTCCCCTCTCGTCCTCTGTAGGTCTCACGCCATTGGCTGTTCCTCCACCATCGTCCAACCCCCTGTCCAATCTGGGAGCTGTCTGTTGGCCAATCAGTGTCATCAGGCCTTGATAACCTTACTGCTCTGTTTGTCTGCAGACCTGCACAACGAGGAGCGGTCAGATACAGCGGCATGGCAACCCAACCAGACAGACCAACAGACAGACACACAGACAGGCATCAGACAGATGTGAAGACAGGCCTTCAGACGGACATACGGACAGACCAACAGACGGACTCACAGACAGGCCAACAGACGGACTCACAGACAGACCAACAGACGGACGTACAGACAGGCCTTCAGACAGACGTACAGACAGGCCCCGTGATCGGTGGACAGATGGACAACCGGGACGATTTGTCAGCTAGTTCCCGGAGCACACAAACCTGGTGGTTTTGAATCCTTCCTTTTTCTTTTTTTTAAACTGGCTCCACAGCTCATTTCCTAACTTACATACGCTTACATACTCCCTTCTCTTCTTGAACGTCCCTTTTCTTTTTCGGAAAAAAACCCACCCCAGGGCCATTAGCACCATAACAACCAGGGAACCGCTTATTTCCCCCCTGAACCGGTGAATCTCACTGAGTCACCAGCACATTGCTGAATCACTGCCAAAATATCAGCCCATAAACTGCCCCTCAGGCAGTATACAGTTAGTTGGCTGCTATTCAGCATCTGGCCTGCGCATCCTCATCCCAAACTAAACAATGCAATTCGCACACAGACTTTTCAGAGTGTCAGAGGCCCCCGCTGGAAAAAATCCACTTGCCGATGAGCTGCATTCCTGCATGACGCTCGTTTGCCTAGCGGCAAGTTCTGGTTCGCCCCAGTCCTGTTTGGACGTGTGTGTGTGTGTGCTTCTTGCCTGTCCCGCATCCATAAAATGTATAGGAGTGGCTGTTTTTGTCATTGGAACACATGGATACTACGCATGTCTGTGTCCTGCAGACGTTGAATTACCCGTCTTCCACTCAGTGATTATTAGGTCATAGAATATCTTAACTCTTTTTTAGAAACTATTAACCTCAAACTAGTTTTATTTTTGTCTCTTTCCTCGCTTTTAAATCTCTATTTTTCTTTCGTATTATTGTTAGCGCTGTGTGTGTATCAGTGCTTTATTTTAACCGTTCAAAGTAACATATACCAGAGACCTATTAGTGTGTCATTGGGAAATTTGACACTGACCTTTACAACCGAGGAAGCCTGTTAGGAGTATACAGACAGCAGTCAGTCTCTATGCACTGGTCCCAAATGGTAATCTATTCTCCATTCTAACTTCTGGTCGAATTCCTTACGCACACACACAAACACACACTTGCACAAACACAAAACACACAGTGACGCACACAAAAACAAGAAGAAAATAGAAGAAAAGCGTCTTAAGCCTAGATGACTAGCCTTTGGACTCTGGGCTGCGGAGTCAAACAGACAGCTGGTTCTCTGAGGGTTGTTACTCAATCAGGAACTGATCTGGAACTATTGTTCAACTTTGCGTGTGTGGGGCAGTGATTCTGTATGTGTGTGTGTGTGTGTGTGTGTGTGTGTGTGTGGAGGGGGGGGGGGCATTTGTGAGTGTGTGTGTGTGTGCATGCTCTGTTTATTAGTATCCATGACAGAGCCTGGTAATGCAATACACCTCCTCACAGCCATGGTTGGGAAAGAGGCGTCTGAGGATAGAGCTCTGCCCTGGATAGTGCACCTTCTCCTGGATACTGAGCTAATCTGCACTGGGGTCCTTGTCCAGGCCCTGGTCGGTCCCAGCCCCTGGTCGCTGCACCGCTGGCTTGTCAGTAACCCTTACATCCCAAGCTCTTAATACACACACACACACACACACACACACACACACACACACACACACACACACACACACACACACACACACACACACACACACACACACACACACACACACACACACACACACACACCACATGTACAGGCATGCAAACACAAGTAAGAAACTTGCATTTATCTGTGATCTCTTCAGATGAGGTATTCCCTGTAATCATTAAAACCTAAGCCTTTAAGGAGGTTTACACACTAGGGGGCAACAACAAAGGTTTCGGTAATTAACTCCAGTTGCCATGGTACACATCCGAATGATCCAACAAAGACTATGATGATTGGCATCTCTGTGTTCATGCCTCTGTGAAAAGGGTCTATTTGTATATCTGATAATGGGATAGGCCAAAATCATGTATTCTAGCAAATGAAAAGTGTGTTGAGCCTTTTTTAAGATATCATGTTAGATAATAAATACTAAATTCAACTTGTTTGAGTATCGTCCACATTCCGTTCCATATGATTGTTCATGATGTTTGTCCTTTAGCTCCACATTCTTAACCTTTATTTTCCCTCAAGGTTCTCTCAATCATTGTTTAAATAACCCATTCTTGTGGGTGCTCTTCTTTTCTACACACACATCGTCGTGTTAGCTTTGGAAGTTGCCATAAAAGAGAGCTTCTACCAGACATTCATGTAGCTGTATCTCTAACACACTCTAGAGACACAGAGTCCGTGGCTAAGCTGGCCATGGAAACCACCGGAGCCCAAAAGCAGGTACGCGTGTCTGCCCGCATGCACGACCAAGCCTAACAACAACAGTTATCTGTCTGTTTTCACTTGCTCTCGGCATGCATGAGCATGTTAATACATGCTCATTTGCCTGTTAAATGCGGAAAGATATATCTATGGGCTGTTTTTCTATTGTGTAATGCCCTCAGGGAAGCCTGGTTGCCAGGGTGGTGATTCTACACCCAACTGACCCAAGATACAATGCCTCCTCTTGGGGCTGTAATGCTGCTCTGCTCCAGCTTGCCTCTCCCCTGCCTCTCAATGAGCATGCTCAGATCATGCCTCGTGCCTGCAAGAGCATCATGGGAGCCAGGACAGGTTACCTGCCCAGGTGTGCATCGTCTCAGGGCGGATTCTACTAGAAAGTAAGGATCACTCAACAATTTTTGTTTCACACCCAAAGATTCGCAGTTACAATGGCATTTGCATTTTACTGGTCTTTTTGAACAAATTTCCCCTTATGACCTGGTATGGGCACCCCCAGATACTTGAAGCCAAAGCTTGCATGAACGGACATGATGTGTTTAATGTCATTAAGAGGATGCTTAACCAACACACAACAGCAGACTTTTCCACTAAGGGCTAAACAAAACACAATCCTTGAAATCATCTATAAACTCTAAATATTGCAGGGTTTTTGAGTTATCGTATGATAACCTTGAAATATTCTACAAGCTCTAAATATTGCAGTGTTATCGTGTTATTATATGATATATTATTATATACATTATATACTTTACACATGACCTATGCTCTCAGGTCCCCCTCAGAGGAACATCGCTGCGTATTATTGCCAGACAACAATGAAAATAAATGTTGCACAATGCGTTAGCCACCACGCTGGTGAAGCTGTGAAGTGTGTCTGTCCGGTGTCACACAGTACCAGTCTCAAACGTTGTGTATGGTGAGGAGTTCTTTCCTTCCTCAACTAGACGCATGACACATAGAGAGATGATATATCAATCTTCAGTTTATTCAATTCTGTATATAGATTACTCCAGACTGTTATAGGCCAGAGCTTTAGGCTACTGGCCCCAAAGCGTGGATCAGTTTCAAAGCGGCAACGATGAAATGTTTGGTATTTGCATAGTGCCTGCCCTCTGGTGAAACTTAATGGGATAGCTTCGTGGTGGTTGCAGCCCCTATCAATAATGTAAATGGTTTGCGCCCTCTTGCGAAACTTTTTGGAAGTGTACTGTTATGACCTGTTTTTTTTTTTTTTTTTTTTTTTTTAAATAAGTTACATCTAACAGCTTTATTGTCGTCTTCCTCCTCTTCAACAGGAAGTAGAGTCAGTAGGCAATATAGTAAAAAATAGAAATAAAATATTAAATATAGGAAATTATTGAACTTGAACATGTCGTATTCTTGGCATCACAGTGGGCTTACGGTGCAGCCCTGGTGTGCCAGAGGGCGGCCTCTGGGTGGCTTTTGCTGGGGCTTTTGAGCGGTGTGGCATATGTGGAAGCAGCCCTGGGAGAAACATGTGGTAGCCTCAACACGCCAGCTGCAGCTGGGTTCACCTCTCTGGCTGCACTCAGAAACCAGATAGAGGACCAGCTCAGAGGTCAGTAGCCTAACCAGACTCACTGATGTAATAAAAAAAAATTCAACTTATGCTGTGTTGGTCCTTTATATTTGGCAATATTTCTGCATTAGTTGTGTGTGTGTGTGTGTGTGTGTGTGTGTGTGTGTGTGTGTGTGTGTGTGTGTGTGTGTGTGTGTGTGTGCGTGTGTGCGTGCGTGCGTGCGTGCGTGCGTGCGTGCGTGCGTGCGTGCGTGCGTGCGTGCGTGCGTGCGTGCGCGCGCGACAGTACTGTAGGTAGAGCACTATCCAGAGCTCAGGAGTCTGTGTCACCAGCAGGCCGAGGCCACCAGGGGGAGTAACAACGATGGGGGCAAAGGTTCAGATGATGAGGACAGTGAACCTGAATCCCCAGGGCTGGACTATTACAACAACTAGTCTGCATGGAGTTTCATGCTTGTAATTATTGTGGACAATGTCACCAGGTTATAGGTTTTCCTGTTCAATGAGTGTAAAACCTGGACAAAATAAATGTGCTGCTTTTATTTATGCTTCTATTTCCTGGTTTCATTTATAATGATTCTATTATTTCGTTGATATTATCATGCTCTCCATACTACTTGGTGATCAAGGCACCAAAACAGGTTATTGGAATCTAGTAAATAAAAAATGTCTGACTGTATTTCTCGTTTCTTTGCAAGGAAATATCCTTTTACTAAGTTGAATCAATCAGAATTGCATTTGATCAGAACCATACCCCCTCAATCTGGATCAAAATGCTGAGTTGTAAGTTACAAAGCCATGAACACATGCCACAGACGGAACATAAAAGGTAAGATTTTACCATGAAAAAATATCAGGATGGTCTCACAAGGCTTTACCCTACCAGTTTAAAGGACTACCCGCTACTCTTTTCCACCGGATGGCGCTAAACTTTTCTTGGCAGGTAGCGGTGTTCATTTTCATATAGGCCTACTACCAACATTTCATGATAGACACACGGTTGGACACACACACACACACACACACACACACACACACACACACACACACACACACACACACACACACACACACACACACACACACACACACACACACCTTGTCATCTATTACACTGAGGTCACAAAGAACAAAAGCCTAATTCCATGGGTCGATGAGCAACATGTCTTTGGCCCTAGTGTCAACGACATTTACTTTCTAGTTATTATTCTTTAC
Source organism: Gadus morhua (assembly GCF_902167405.1). Taxonomy (NCBI): domain Eukaryota; kingdom Metazoa; phylum Chordata; class Actinopteri; order Gadiformes; family Gadidae; genus Gadus; species Gadus morhua. The sequence goes on along the minus strand of NC_044056.1, from coordinate 16,762,168 downwards.
TATTCTTTCTAGTACATCCAAAACCTTCACCACTGCTATTCCTTGTCTTATTGCTGTTGTGAAAAGATATGTTTAATTGTCATTTAACTCAGTCAGATCCAAACTCTTACAAACATAAGTATGTTTATGTGTATTTATTTTCAGAATAAATGATACCTGATTTTCTGAATATTTGTTTGAATAAAATCACTGTAGTAATGTATTACCATTTCTCTGCCTGGTAAACAGAGGGTTATACAGTAACACAGTATATGACTATTATGTAGAGCAGATCTAGGACTGTGGGTCCCGCCCACTGTCCTCCTGCCACCTCCTCCTTCTCTCTCTCTCAGTGGTGTGACAGCATTCCGTACACTCCCCCTTGTGTGTGGAATATCAGATCCCTCTTCCTATTGGTGCCTTCAACCTTCCGTTACTGACCTTTGTTTCAAGCCTCGCCCCCTGAGGCCCATGTGTACGTGAGGGAGAGGGAGTGAGGGAGGGAGCTGATTTCAAAGTGCAACCGGAAAACTGCTCCTTCATACTCTGTACTCTGATAAGTCCAGTAAGAGTAAAATACAGGTTGCACTTTTACATAATCTAAACAGCTATGGATCAGATTCTGGTAAGCATTCATTCCAATGTTGTTACATTTGAGGATATGTTGTCCATTATTTAGCCTGCATAAGTAATTAACAACTATTGAACTAGATTGGTCCAGTGCGTGCCACAGGATTGACCTGCTTATTTTAAGCTGAAATGTATGCATATCATACTTGATCTGGAATAATTTAACAAATATACTTGCAATCAAAATTGTATATGCAACTTAAAGACTTCTTTAAACAGGTGTTTTGCTGTTATTTGACAGACCCTCCCTGTGATAGCGGCCCTGAGCTTGGTGGCAGTGTCAGTGCTGTACCTCCTCTTCAGAGGCTCAGGAGGAACCCAGAAGAAAAGGAAGCTGCTGGTGACTTTGCAGGATGCCACCATCAAATATCCACTCCGTCTTATTGATAAAGAGGTACATTGGAAACACATGCAAACATAAAAGATTGGCTGTGTCATGCCTGCTGAACAAATGTGTGCAGAAGAGGGTTAGGGCAGCTGTGGTCATACTTCATGAAAGGGAAAGTGAAACTTTGAATAACTTACTTTGGATTATCACTATTGACTAGGCCACATACGATTACAAGCTTTTATTTTGGGAACACATTGGTCTCCAAGCCACAAACTGGGCCAGGGAACTATCTCTATCAGAAATTACTTCTTTTTTTTTTTAACATTTGAACATTCATCCTTACTTACTTTGTCATGTTTCAGGAAATTAGTCATGACACCAAGAAGTTTAGATTTGGTTTGCCGTCTCCAACCCATATCCTGGGACTGCCAATAGGTATGAGTACTGGCTATATCTCTCTTGCATCTTCACTCACTGAGTTTAACCAAAGTTAGACAACTCAGTAACTGGTACATAAGGCTTTTCTATCTTTCTCAGCCTTTTCGATATGATCGAGCCGTCATTATAGATACTTTGTGCCAAGTGATTTATCAAAGGACACTATTGTGGGACTTCTCTATGGTCCCTACTAGTCCATACTTGTACCACATTGATATACAAGGCGGTGACGGCGGTCTCTTCCCTCTCACCTCTTCGTTGCCCAGGTCAGCACGTGTACCTCTCCGCCAAAGTCAACGGCAGTCTGACTGTGAGGGCGTACACCCCGGTCACCAGCGACGAGCACCAGGGATACGTGGACCTCGTAGTCAAGGTATGTCCTCACGTCATTATTGCACAATGAAAAACAAACACTGTTTAGTCTTAGGACAATGTTATATTAAAATTAGAACAGCATCTTTGAGAAACTATTTATATTGCATCCTTTTACAAATGAACAACTTTTAAAGGTTGTATGATCAGGATATAGGGTCTTACAAGGAGAAAAGGCTCACGTTGGCAAATTGGATTGATAGCATATGTGCGGAACGTGTCATTGTCTAGGTTTACTACAAGGACTCCCACCCATCCTTCCCCGCAGGCGGGAAGATGTCGCAGTACCTGGACGACATGGCTGTGGGGGACGCCATCGATTTCCGAGGACCTAGTGGCTTGCTAGTGTACAATGGGAATGGTATGTTATGTGTGCAAAGGAGACCGTACTAGACAGTACCATATTGTGGCCAGCAGATGACAGTGTATGTGTATTCTAGGATTTGTGTTGCATGCTTTGTTTATTGCAATTGCTTTGTGATTAAATCCTCCACATCTGTAGGTAAATTCTCCATCCGCCCTGACAAGAAGTCTGAACCAAAGATTAAGACGTTCAAACATATTGCCATGATAGCTGGTGGAACAGGTACATGTACTTTTCTCTTGTAAATAAACGTCATGGGGGTATTCTAGTAATAATAGGCTTTGTTGCATTCCCAAAACTGACTACTGTGGCTGTAGTCAAGCAAATACAATTGATACCATTGGTTTTGTGAACAAAGAAATTATAACACGGTATGTAACGGTAGAAAATGTTACAAATGAAAGTGATTATATTCTTCTCACAGGTATCACTCCAATGTTGCAGCTGATTCGCAGCATCGCAGCAGACCATATGGACGACACAAAATGTTATCTCATATTTGCTAACCAGGTCAGAATCTACAAATGGTTTTTTTTCGATTTCAACTGAAACAAAGTGGATTATGCAGTAATGAGGAAAAGGAAGTACCAAACAACAGTCGTATACTGTTATGAATGAATGAATGATTTATTTCAAATATGCAACAACAAAACAACAATAATAATGCATCAACAGGAGTCAGCCCTAGTGACTCCTGCACTGATAATGCCGCCAAGCACTCTATATAAAAAAATGCTCCAACATATTTGAAAAGGGGTGGGAAGAAGTAAAAACGTGTTCAATCCCACCCCACTTCTTTAAACAATATTAACAGGTCAGAAATCAAAATCAAATCTCAAACTCAAAACTACCTGTTTCCTTCAGACTCATTTCTCATTTTCATGATAACAAATCTATGTATCAACACTTGCGTATCTGTACACCATACAGATACACATAGATACACAGAAGCGTACAACACTTGCATTTCTGTACTCCATACCAATACACTTACACACAACCGTACACACAAACACTTGCATATCTGTACACCATACCAGTACACATAGATGCACACAACGTACCAATATATTTCCTCTAAATCCATACATATACAATCCTTCACATACCCATGTTTCCTACTCACTGACACACTAAAAATGTCAGCCACTCCAACTGCCACTCCAACTGCCACTGTTATGACCGACTTTCTTCGCTGTTTCGCCTGCCAAACACTCCCTTGCAAAATAGAAAAGCTTCAGACCTTGTCTAATACAGCAGGAGCTGCAGGAGGCGTCATTTCCTCCGAAATAATGCAATTTATTGTCAACGTGACCTGGGCTTGTTTTTTGTAAATCCTTATATGACTATGATATAGACTCTGCAATAATGGCACAAACAATATTTAAATGTTTTCCTCTTTAGACTGAGAAAGATATTCTACTAAGAGAAGAGTTGGCAGAGGTGAAGGCTAACCACCCGGATACACTGGAACTATGGTTTACTTTGGATAAACCTCCAAAAGGTAAGTTGGTGTCTGATAAAACCTCATATGAGACCAAACCTCATATGCAGCACATAAAATCAATTTATACAACTGCTGAAAACAGATCCACAATTAATTGCAAACGTATACGTAAGTAAACTAAATGTTTAACTTGGTGCTGTACATGCAGAGTGTAACTATTTATCATTATACCTCCATATTCAAAATCTCTTCAAAAAAGTATGACCTAATGGCAATGAAATATGCCTAATATTAAATAGAATTGCATTTGGAGGGTGGGGCTGGTAAAGAAAACAACGAAGGCTAGGAAGCCATGTTAGGCTCTAAAACAGGGTGTAACTACAGCTGTGTCGTTGGCTCACATTCTTTTTATAATCCTTAAAGCAAATACTTGCATCAAGTATTACATCATGAGAAGCAGTTTAAACTTCAAAAACATTGTGTGTGATCATTAATGGCCCAATCAACATGCACATTAGATGGTAATTGTTATTCACGGTTAAGGTTATTTTTGTTTGCCCTGAAAGTTGTTACTTGTTTTTGTACTAGTTGACACACATTCAGAATACAAAAAAAACGAAAATGTTCTATTTACTTCAGCAAAACATTATCTTGCTGCATGGCACAAAAAGTAGTATTTCTGAATATGGATGTAAAAGTGTATGAAAGCAAGCAAGGTCAACCAAAATCATTATATGTGTTTAGCCTTCATTTGATTTAAATTGTAATCAATTGAAAATTCGTTTCTAGTAGGGTGGAGGCAGAGCCCTTTAATGCATATCTAAATATTGTTTAAATGTGGGGTCGCATCACTTTAATTAATGTTCTCTTCTTCATGTCTTGTCCTCCAGACTGGAGCTACAGTTCAGGATTTGTGACAAGTGACATGATCAAAGAGCACTTCCCGCCTGCATCCAGCGATGTTCTCATCGTCCTGTGCGGCCCACCCCCCATGATTCAGTACGCCTGTCTGCCCAATCTGGAGAAACTGGGCTACAAAACAGACAACATCTTTGCATATTAGAGTAGTCTATGATGTGGCCCAGGGCTACCCTTCATCGTGGCTAACAGTGTTGACAGTGAAGGACACGGCTGGGACTTAGGCCTGTGTCATCTAAAGGGAAGGACTTAATGCAAACACCTGAGGATTGTGAAGTACTTGTGAATGAGTGACCATCAATGGTGGAGTCTTTTGCTGTTCATGTTTTTCATTTTTGTAGTCAACATTATGACCCATACCAACTGTCATGGACTATGAAGTGATTGAGAAAATGCTGTATATATGAGCCTTTGAATAAAAATTAAAAAACAATTGCAAAAAGCTAGGGTGGATCATTAATTTGAAGGAACCTGTTCGACCGAAAAAGAAGATGATAAGCCAGTTAGGTTAAGGGATCTGTTGTTAACAACAATACATGAAGGCACAGGTTGGGGGGACACTTACGGAAAGCGGAACAACTATAAAACCAACATAAAACAGTAGACATTTTGAAGCAACAAAATGTTTATTATACAACCAAATCTAGTAAATCTTGATCCCTCCAAAATCGTATAACCTCCTTGTAACGGACATAATGATCTATTCCCTCTTAGGTATTGATTTATGACATTGACAAAGAAATTGTCAATGTCTTAAGCCAATCATAAGTTAATATGCCAAGCGACTCCGGATGCTATTGATGTTGGCCACATTATGGATCCTCCCCAAATGGGGAACTGTCCTATCACAGATCACCATTTTGGCTTATTCGTTTCCGCATGGGCGTTTCTCACCGGTTTCTATGAAATCTCGACAGACCCTTGCGAAGTTCTTTGATGATGCATGAGTGTTTTAGTGACTGACTTTTAAGAAATATGTTACGCAAACTTACAGGCGGTCTTTTCGAATTGTTAAAAAATACTTCACTTCGTTGTTACCTTGTTTTGATTGTGTACACTTGGATAATTCCTGTTTGCAAAACATCCGAAATCTGTACAGAAAGTTCTCACATATGGGGCCCAGGACTCGAACCCAACGCAGTGTTGCCAGTTCGATACTTCTTTATTCAAGCAGCAACGTCAAAAGGAGAAAACTTCACCAGCTCCCCAGGTAAACAAAAACAATATAAATGAGAGATGTCATCTCCCGTTATCTGGAGCCAGACAAACAATGTTGCACTGTTGTCAATCTATCAGTATCGTCGACTTTCTGAAAACACTATTTGTTCCGATGGCATTGCCTGCACGTGTAATTTAATTCTCACAGCTAACGTATTTAAAAATACAATAGTACACTTATTTACATTATATTATCAATTGACAATGACAAGCAGAATAGAAGGCTATCAAACTGGTTACTGTTGGGTTTGCAAATCCTGAGGGAAACTTCCACTCTGTCTTACTTCCTTAATTTTAGTCGGTTTGTTATACATACTGCCATCAGGACAAAGACAATGCGTAATGATGAATGACAGCACTAGATACATGATATCATACAGGTCTTTAAGCAAAAACCATTATGCACTATTTTGGTTTGTCCTACATACTGTAAATGTACACGAACAGACTCATTATTAGCCTAGATGTGCCCTTTTCTTTCTGTGTGAATGAGATTTATGCATCAATATCAAGTTCTACATACATGCGTTTATAATGATCTTCTTGCCGTCAGAGCATGTTAAAGCAAGTTCAAATGGATGTTGACTTATGCAACAGTAGTAGGATTACAGAAAGGCAATATAATTGTATGTGTTAATCGTTCTTCTAGGGAAAGACACTTTCACAGTGAAGATCAGCCCGCTGCACCCTAAAGATCATGTCCGCATCCACGTCCCGCCGCCCCTGGACAGGGACGATGGCACCTTCCTGGTGCGGTACAGGCTGTACGGCACCTCAGTGAAGGGCCTCAGCATCCAAGTCCTCCACCGCAGCGCTCCGGTGGCCAAGTCACCGTATCTTCTGCAAGGTGAGGCCTGCCTGGTGCTTGGGGCCTTTCTTATTAAAGGTGCTGTAGGAGATTGAAGTGGTATGGTTTGAGTCTCATTTGTAAAAAAGAAAAGAAAAAATCAATAGCCTCGCAATCCTTCCATCCGTTAGTGAATTAGATGATCTGTTTCGAGGTGATCATTTGGTGGCAGGTAGGGAGGGGGCGTTCTTTAGGTTGTTTCATTTTAAAATCTTCCTCTCAACGCTCAAATCATACCTACAGCTCATTTTATGAGCACAGACGGCCCATTGGTTTTGTGGACACCAACACAACATGTGTTCATCGAAATATAATAATAAAATATACATTTCTTTTTTGGATAGTGGTCCCATAAGTAGCCAACGACCATGTCCCCTGGATCGGAGCATGACACGTGTATTCTAGGCCCAATCCCATTTCTACCCCTTCCCCCTTCCCCTTCCCCCTCCCCCTTGTGTTGAAGGGGTAAGGGGACGGGGGAAGGGGTAGAAATGGGATTGGGCCCTAGTGTATGAATTGGATCGGTGACTCCTAACTGTACTTTAAGGACCTGTATATCATGAATACTGCGACTGCCCCGAGGTGGACGCCCCCGTCTGGGAGGGCGTCATGCAATGCCCCGTCTCGGATCCTCAGATCGTGAGGGACCTGTCCTCCTTCCCCGCCGTCGACCTGGGCTACCTGCGTCAGGAGGTCCCCCGCAGGTTCTCCCACAGAGGGGGGCTCATCCACTACGCCGTCCTGGGGAACCGGGTGTACCGCCGCTCCCTCGGGAAGTACACCGACTTCAAGATGTTCTCCGACGAGATCCTGCTCTCGCTGGCCAGGAAGGTAGGTAGGAGCCCCTCTGGCGTGGTGCTCTTTATCCATGCCGCAGGTTCATCTTGGGACCAACACGCCTACTGATGTGTAGCAGGACTAGTTGAAGGCGGCAGCACAGAGCTTTGGTCAGACACCCAATAGGGGCGTGTGGGCGGAGTTACGCCTTGTATCCCATTGGGCAGAGTTTGTGAAGCTTTCAAAAGGGGATTTTTATCAAGTTTACTTCCACGGTGTCAGGTCTAAACAGTGATGATTTGAAACCTTTATCGACACTTTTTCTCAGAATAATGGTGTCCGGCCAGAATGCTTTCTTTTCCCACCTGCTACGGGAAAGGTTTACTAGTGCTGGCCGAATTTGCTATATGAAAGTATGAAGCTCCCAATTCCCCCAGGTTTGAGCTAGCCTGCTGTCAGACTTTAGACAATCAATCTAAAGTCCGATAACTGAAACTCTTTGAGGGTAGACTATCAAATGGAACATACTAATGAAAGCAGTTCAGGTGAGCTGTCCCATTTCACGGTATCTCCTGATTTAATTTTATTCTGAAGGTGCGTTTACCTGACGTGGAGTTCTACATCAACGTTGGAGACTGGCCGATGGAAAAGAGGGCAGTTGGTGCCGATCCCGGGCCGGTTCCCATCCTCTCCTGGTGTGGCTCAGAGGACACCCGGGACATAGTGCTGCCCACGTACGACGTCACCCACTCCACCCTGGAGGCCATGCGAGGCGTGACCAACGACCTGCTGTCAGTTCAGGGCAACACAGGTGAGCCCCACGCCATGGGACACTGGTGACTTCCCTTTTTGGGTTTGCTGGGTGGGACGTCTTTATTCAAATGAACTCACTTCCATGAGTTCCCTCCTAGATTGTAACCACAAAAGCCTGATTTGCTTAGTGCGGACTGTTCTAGTGCTATTAAGTAATCAAATGACATTTCTCCATGGCTGCTTAGATTGGTCTCTAGAACATGGTGGAGAAATGTTATTACAGTCAGCGACTGTAGCATGTAAAAACAGAATACACCGTTCTTTTTAGAGACATAGCTGATGAAGAAAGTGGATTCAGAAATATAAAATAACACCTATTCATCTCATTGAAAAAAATATATAAAATAATGATATAGCCTGTACATAAATTGGTCATCCTGTCTTTCTGTTTGTATCTCACCCTCCACAAGCACCAGTTGATACAGTTTAGTTCTTTGGTTTCTATTCGGGCCCCTCCTCTCCCCTCTGGTAACGTTCCTCTGCTCCTCCTTCCACGGTGTCGGGCCGTCCTGCAGGGCCTCCCTGGGGGAACAAAACGGAGCAGGCTTTCTTCCGCGGTCGGGACAGCCGTGAGGAGCGGCTCTACCTGGCCTCCCTGTCCAAGGAACACCCGGAGCTGCTGGACGCCGGGATCACTGGCTGGTTCTTCTTCAGGGATCGGGAGAAGGAGATTGGAAAAGCACCGCTTGTTGGATTCTTTGACTTCTTCAAGGTGAGGGAATATTACGTTTGAATCTTTTGATAAGGCTTTCCTCTGTGGAGATGGCAGCACGTAGATAATATCGAAGACAGGGCTGTCCCGTCACTAACTCTCGTCTCCTTCCAGTACAAGTACCAGGTGAACGTTGACGGAACGGTGGCCGCGTACAGGTTTCCTTACCTGATGCTGGGCAACAGTCTGGTGCTCAAACAGAGATCTCCGTACTACGAGCACTTCTACGTCCACCTGCGACCGGGCGTGCACTACGTCCCTGTGCAGAGAGACCTTTCCGACCTGGTGGAGAAAATCAAATGGGCTAAAAGCAACGACGCAGAAGTGAAGGAGATAGCAAGGCAGGGCCAGGCTGCAGTCCGCCAGCTGCTGCAGCCCAACCGGCTGTACTGTTATTATTACAAAGTGCTGGAGATGTACTCCAAGCGCCAGACCAGTAGACCCACACTCCACCCGGACATGGAGCTGGTAGCCATGACTGAGGACCTCGCCGCTGCTGCTTGCACATGTGAGAGGAAGAAGGTGGTGGAGGACCGACCCACCATGGCCAAAGTAGAGCTGTAGCAGAAATAGTCTCCCGCCCTTTTGTAGTAATAATAATAATAATAATAATAATGTCCGTATTCAAAGCTCTGATGTTGAAACCTTTCTACCACATTTTGTTGTCGTCATAATTACATGTAACTGGACAGTAACTCGTGGAGACACCAATGTGATGGCCTTGTTATAGACCTGCTCGGGGTCGGGGCCAGCTTGATTCGGTCTGATGTGGAGGAACACACGGATTCTCAAACCTCTGCACAACAACCGCTGCTGAATAACCCCAAACCACCCCCCCTCTCAGACCCCCACAAATTGTACGCTACAGCTCCGCTATATCCAAGCATGCATACTTACAACTAGCCTCTGGGAACCAGAGGAGTCTTGCAAGCTCATGTTTCATCTGCTCGGCAGATAAGGTCTGGCTCCCCTCCCATACAAAAGGATTTCTGCCCGGGAGGAGATAGAGTGACCAATCACAACCGTTTATCTACTAATGAGGTGGGATAAATACCAGGTTGGTTCAATGGAGGTAATTTCAACCACAACAAAGATGGCTACCGCTGCATCACTAGAACAAGAAGCATCTTAATTTAAATGCACAGGTGGGAAAAGGGCAAATGCGAAAGAAACTAAGGCCCATTGAAATGTTTGAGTTCAGGGGTTCAAAAACTTCAATGACTTGACCCAACAGTGAAGGTTTTTATGTTCATTGGAGTGTGTTTGTCCAAGTTTCAGACTTAGGGAATAATTAATTCCCCGAGTCTGTTTTAATTAAATGTTTGTGTGTGCCTCACTACATTATCATGGCAACCAATGGTATTTTAAAGAACTACTCCTTCAACATAAAACCACTATACCCCCTTTACCGGATCATAGTTGTCTCGTGACGAAGCGAAGAGGGCTGTTGATTATCAGCTCTGGAGAAATATAGCTTCAGGCGAGGAACTTTTATTTGCATGCATTGTAGGATATAACATCGAATGGATATTTCCATGGAAACGTAATATAATCATGCCATTGAAAAAGAGTATAGCAGGTTGTTGGCTCTCCAGACCCAGGTGGATGGTGGATGGTGGTCTCCATGGAAACCCTAAAATACATCTCACGTTTGGGAGGCAATTCTCATTAAACTGCCGCGGAATAACCTTCTTTAATACGTCGATGGGAATAACTTGGGAGAGTTTGCCGTACCTGTCGTATCAACTGGTACTTTAACTTTGTAGGACAAAATGCTATTATTTTCAAACTGTCTCTAAATAAAATGTTGGCTTGATTGCAATTTTTGGTACGGAAAATCTGCTGGTTTCTTGTGATTTGTCTAACATTACATTCACAATATTTATTTGCAGATCTAATCTCTTTTTATACTTGATATTCAGTAGGCCCTATGTGTTTTTAATAAAGTCCTGGCCACTGGCTTTTTGTTCGTTGCCATTTATAAGCGTTGTCCCATGTAACTTTAAAATAGAGCATGCTATTAAAACATCCAAGTATCCGGTTGTTTCAAACAAAACAATCTTTGATCAGGGAAAAGCGTAATAATAAATATACAATAAATCCATCTCAAAAACGTTTTGAGAAAGCAAGTTTCTGCAGCCTAGTTTAACCGTTCTTGGGATTTCATTCATTTTATTAGTGATTTCAATTTTCAATTCAATCTGTGGTCTAAAGCATGAACACCGTCACCTTGCCTATAAATTTTAAACATTAGTAAAAGTGCTTTAGACATAGTTATGTAAGGACTACCTTTAAATTATGATGTAGCCTAAGAAGACACAAAATAGAAGGGAGATAATTAAAGACAAAAAACATATATAGTCAAACATGTTACCCTTAATATCTCTTTCAATGTTTGCATTCATTTATATTATTTTTATTGATGTAAACAATAGGCAAATTGGTATCTGGAAGATTGAAAATGACAATTATAGGCTATTCCAAAAAAATGTGTGCTGCAGTGGTATAGTAGCCAATTTAACTTAGGAAAGGTGTTGCAACTTAACTTCATGTAACGCTAATTCCAATGATGGTCAGAGTTTTGAACCACCTCTCTGCTATCATGTCCCCCTCATTTGAACACGGCTATGAAAGAACTTTCCACAGCTGCTCAGTTGAATTTGATTAGCACCGTGAGCGGCTCCTCGTCCTTCTTGGTGGTAATGGTCTGCAACATCCCCGTAGGGGTGTGTAGGTACCGGGAGCCTTTAAAGAAGTTCTCAATCAGATCCCGGTCGATCTTATCAACCTTCCCGACGGCGGCCTGGAAGTTGTTGCTGAGCACGCCGTAGATCTTCCCCGTGTCGTTCTTCCGTCCCATGAACAGGAAGAGCGCGTAGCAGTCCTTACCGATGGACGCGCAGAAGTCCACCATCCTCTCGCACACCGTCTTGTTGCTGGACTCCTGCTGGGCCATCTGCAGGGACTCGGTGCGCCCCTCTGGAGGGTAATCCTCCGCGATGCCCTCCCTGTCGGGCAGGTGCAGCACCCTGACGGCGATCTGAATGCGAGGGTTCTTGGTGGGCCTCTCCAGGACGGCCCACACCCAGTCGGCCCCCAGCAGGATGCGCTGCTCAGGGGTCATCACGGTGCAGTTGAAGTGGTCCGTCATGTTCAGGCTGAGGCTCTGACCGATGTAGGTCATGAGGAAGATCTGCAAATATTAACTGTCAAAATTAACTTCTAAGGGACGTGAGGACAATGGATTTTGGTAACATTTTTGTTAGTAGGCCTACAAGTAACGAGGACAAATGCATTTTTTCAGCAGCTCCGTCATATAAATGCATAATTTAGCAAATATCTTGGAAGTAGCTACATATATGTAGGTAGCTGTTCACCAGGGAGAAGTTTTGGTTATATGCTACCATTGTTCAAAGTAAACATGATAAAATGAAGGGATTGAAAGCATATTGCATTTGTCAGTATTGGCATTTATCCTATTTGGTGTGTTCTTCTATTTCGTTACCTGAGTGAGCACCTCGGGAGTGGGGTGGAACTTGTCCTCTGGGTCTTTGAAGAGCAGGTACTCCTGGGTCCTGGAGCAAGCCTTTGCAATACAGTCGCTGTAGAGGGGGATGAAGTCATCGGTGTTGGTGAGGTTGGGTCGCCACAGGGTGGCGAAGATGTTGGGCTTGGGGGACCCCTCAGTGCTGCTGGTGTCCGGGGGGGGCCTCTTCTGGAGAGAGGCTCGGAAGGACGACAACAACTTGCTGTTCACAAAGGGGTTGGCCAGGGGCTTAATGCTGCTGCTGCTGCTGCTGCTGCCGTTGCTGCCATTGCTGCTCACTTCCATGGTGGCTGGTCGGTGTGTCTGTGGGTGAGTTGAGGTGGAGGACAGGCGTCTGGTCCGATGTTGGTTTCTCGAATGCACTGAAGGCACCACAAACAATAATTAATAATCACACCGTTATTGCTCACCATATGGCGCCCACCATAAGGACAATCATTATTATTGGTATTTCTGCAAGTGCATTTCAATTGTAAAATGTAAGCAGTGAAGTGACTACAACCACCTCCACCAAACTATAACACACTATAACAAGGAGCTAGCAGAGAGAAGCACTCACCGGGATGCTAGTGTCTGTGGGGTCCAGTAGTGCTCTGCCTCCTCTTCTCTCCAGCGGCCCTGCTGAGACGCACAGCCAGGTGAGCCCAACCTGACGCTTCACTGGTCCACTTGGGTGTCAAAGGTGGCAGGCAAGGCAGGCGGGTTTAGTAAAATAAAAGAGAAGACCCCTAGCCAGCAGCAGAGTGATTCTACGAGGGTGACTCCTTGTTAGCACTGGCGCAGCTTATGAGGCAGGTATTTAATTATGTCAACAGAAGACTCAACTTACCTGTTGGGTTTGAGTGACAGCATCTCGGGAGGGCTTAGCCGGGGGGTTGAGGAGGAGGGCGGGGGAGGGTTAATTAGTGAGTAAACAACGCAAATGTTTCGTTTTGAGGACAGAAGGCGCACTGGTAGATCTTGGGGCCGGAAGCCAATGAAGTTTACTTAATGAGGTCATGGCAGGGGAGAGGCGGTGGCTTCTATCAATACTGTTCAGGGAACACCCCAACAGGTTCCGAAGTAATCTTCACATTGGGGTTTGGGGACACAGAGATGACACTGTGTCAAACAGTGTCAACTGGTAATGATGTCCTGGAGCCATGTCCATCTAGAGTGCTTGGCCTGTAGTGTATTCTATAGTTATAGGTCCTAATGTTTGACAAAACAGCACAAGAATTTGTGCCTTTGGCTGTGTTTCATCGTTGTTTTTTGATTTAATTATACTTTCACTTCCTCTCAGGGACGCTGGAAGTCAGTCCGAGGGGGGGGTGCTGAGAGAGAGTCTATATAATGACGTCATAATAAATGCTGTGCAACATCCATTGTTTACAGAGACGAGATGACTGGTGACGTCACATTCAGGGCTCCGCTCCTGATAAACACTCTACTGGTGTGTAAAAAGAGTTCTGCCAACTAGCCACTGTTATTCACAAACGTTAGCAACAAGTAAACAATGTGGAAATTAGAGTCAACTCGAGATACTGTGCTGAATTTCACACACTAACAACATGTCGACAAGCTGTTGCGGTCCGTGATCATACACAGTGTTATAACAAGGATTCAGGAGGTTATTTCTAAAGGTTTACGAAGGAAAGTGACAATAAAAGAAAGCCTTCATTTTCATAATGTAATATAAGGGGTAACACTGTCGCTTTATGTCGGTCGTCATGAAAAAAAGCCTAGGGGGTAACACTGTTGTTTTTCTTTGGTCGTCATGAAAAAAAGCACAAGGGGTAACACTGTCGTTTTTTATTGGTCGTCATGAAAAAAAACATAAGGAGGTTAACACTCTAAACAGCTCAGGTTCGGATCCCTGCAAAAACGTAGACAGGGGTAGCACTGTCATTTTTTATTGGTCAACATGGAAAAAACATGAGGGGTAACTGTCGTTTTTTATCAGCCGTCATGAAATAAACATAAGGGGTAACACTGACGATATTTATCAAATAAAACATAGGGGTTTAAACACTGTTGTTTTTCTTTGGTCGTCATGAAAAAAAACACAAGGGGTAACACTGTCGTTTTTTATTGGTCTTCATGAAAAAAAACATAAGGGGTAACACTGTTGTTTTTATCAAATGAAACATGAGGGGTAACACTGTCGATATTTATGAATTAAAACATAGGGGGTAACACTGTCGTTTTTATCAAATGAAACATGAGGGGTGACACTGTCGTTTTTTATTGGTCTCCATTGTCGTACATAACTACAGACATACTGGGTTCAAGTCCGGTTGAAGTCCTCTGTTGGAAGACTCTTATCTCTATTTCATGCAAATTATAAAGTCCAGTATAACCATTGTGTTGACTTTATTCGGTGTCTTGATGGTGCATTGATAAGTTAGGAGGTTAACAATCTCAACAGCGCAGGTTCGGATCCCTGCAAAAACGTAGACAGGGGTAGCACTGTCATATTTTATTGGTCAACATGGAAAAAACATGAGGGGTAACTGTCGTTTTTCATCAGCCGTCATGAAATAAACATAAGGGGTAACACTGACGATATTTATCAATTAAAACATAGGGGGTTAACACTGTTGTTTTTCTTTGGTCATCATGAAAAAAAACATAAGGGGTAACACTTTCGTTTTTTATTGGTCGTCATGAAAAAAAACATAGGGGGTAACACTGTCGTTTTTTATTGGTCGTCATGAAAAAAAACAAGGGGTAACACTGTCGTTTTTATCAAATGAAACATGAGGGGTGGCACTGTCGTTTTTTATTGGTCTTCATGAAAAAAAACATAAGGGGTAACACTGTCGTTTTTTATCGTCCGTCATGAAATAAATATAAGGGGTTACACTGTCGATTTTTATCGGCCGTCATGAAATAAATATAAGGGGTTACACTGTCGATTTTTATCAAATAAAACATAGGGGGTGACACTGTTGTTTTTCTTTGGTCGTCATGAAAAAAAACACAAGGGGTAACACTGTCGTTTTTATCAAATGAAACATGAGGGGTAACACTGTCATTTTTATCAAATGAAACATAAGGGGTAACATTGTCGTTTTTTATCGGTCGTCATGAAAAAAACATAAGGGGTAACACTGTCGATATTTATCAATTAAAACATAGGGGGTAACACCTTCGTTTTTATCAAATGAAACATGAGGGGTAACACTGTCGTTTTTTATTGGTCTTCATGAAAAAAAACGTAACACTGTCGATATTTATCAAATAAAACATAGATGGTAACACCGTTGTTTTTCTTTGGTCGCCATGAAAAAAAACAAAAGGGGTAACACTGTCGTTTATTATTGGTCGTCATGAAAAAAACCATAAGGGGTATTACTGTTTTTTTTTATGGGTCGTCATGAAAAAAAACACAAGGGGTAACACTGTTGTTTTTTATTGGTCGTCATGAAAAAAACATAAGGGGTAACACTGTTGTTTTTTATTGGTCGTCATGAAAAAAACCATAAGGGGTAACACTGTCGTTTTTTATCGGCCGTCATGAAATAAATATAAGGGGTAACACTGTCGATATTTATCAAATAAAACATAGGGGATGACACTGTTGTTTTTTATTGGTCGTCATGAAAAAAAACATACGAGGTAACACTGTTGTTTTTCTTTGGTCGTCATGAAAAAAAACACAAGGGGTAACCCTGTCGTTTTTATCAAATGAAACATGAGGGGTAACTGTCGTTTTTATCAAATGAAACATAAGGGTTAAACTGTCGTTTTTTATTGGTCGTCATGAAAAAAACATAAGGGGTAACACTGTTGTTTTTCTTTGGTCGTCATGAAAAAAAACACAAGGGGTAACACTGTCGTTTTTATCAATTAAAACATAGGGGGTAACACTGTCGTTTTTATCAAATGAAACATGAGGGGTGACACTGTCGTTTTTTATTGGTCTTCATGAAAAAAACATAAGGGGTAGCACTGTTGTTTTTTATTGGTCGTCATGAAAAAAACCATAAGGGGTAACACTGTTGTTTTTTATTGGTCGTCATGAAAAAAAAATAATAACTTGTTTTTTATTGGTCGTCATGAAAAAAAACATAAGGGGTAACTCTGTCGTTTTTATCGGCCGTCATGAAATAAACATAAGGGGTAACACTGTCGATATTTATCAAATAAAACATAGATGGCAACACCATTGTTTTTCTTTGGTCGCCATGAAAAAAACCATAAGGGGTATTACTGTTGTTTTTTATTGGTCGTCATGAAAAAAAACACAAGGGGTAACACTGTTGTTTTTTATTGGTCGTCAGGAAAAAAAACATAATGGGTAACTCTGTCGTTTTTTATCGGCCATTATGAAATAAACATAAGGGGTAACACTGTCGATTTTTATCAAATAAAACATAGATGGTAACACCGTTGTTTTTCTTTGGTCGCCATGAAAAAAAACACAAGGGGTAACACTGTTGTTTTTTATTGTTCCTCAGGAAAAAAAACATAAGGTGTAACACTGTTGTTTTTTATTGGTCGTCATGAAAAAAACATAAGGGGTAACACTGTTGTTTTTTATTGGTCCTTTTATTTTATTTTTATTTTTATTGGTTTTATTGTTCATTTGATAGATATGGCCCAAACACACATAGAAGGATTTGGATAGAAAGTTAACGCTTAGGGCTTTTGGAAGCAAGGAAGAGCTGTTGTGAGAAACATATCCCAATGCCACTTTTTGAAAGAACAAGTAAACATTAAATCTATTCAAACGCTTTGATATTAACATTTCTGCAGAGAATATAATTTTTTTAAAAGTTTTCAACTGAGGTGATCTGTGGCTGGAGGACGTGGCTTCAGGCACAGGTGTGGGGGTAACGTCAGGAAACAGGTATTGGTGTCCGTTGGCAGCCCTTAGCGAGTCAGTAGTGGGAGTCCCTTCAAACTAGAGCCATTTGAGAGTGTCTCAGCTCCTCCCGTGTCTGGTCTAGCTGTAGCAGGTACTGGAAGCAAAGCATCATGGGAGTGGCAAAGGGTTAGATCGGTTGTGGGAGGCGGAGAGGGAGTTTCATTCTACAGCTGGTTAAGAAGCAAATTATTAGCCCGAAAAATACTTAAATTATCACTGTCCTGTAGAAATTATGAATTTGTTTTCTTTCATATTGTATCAAGCAAAACACATCTACATTCTTTAGATAAGTTGCTTATTATTTATGTCTATTTGACATTAAAATAAATGAAAACTAAAAAGTTCCCACACTAAAGTTTTCAATGAAACATCAGCAATATTTATTGAATGTATGGATGTATGTATTGATTTACTATGCATCAAAATGCAAGGTACCAACTGTCTTCATATGTGTAAATAAGTGAATGAGTGTTTAGAGGAAGGGGACACTTACTGTGAGGTTATTGATGCTGTTAGATAGGGCTTCTATTTCTAAAAGGGTTCCCGCCATCTGCAACACACACATGTGTTATTCTGAGTGCATTCTGAATTTAATATTATGACCCTGTCAATCTCTCAATATTAATGATAACACCAATGAAGGACACATCTGCCATATGCTCTGCAAAACCAGAACAAGGTATCATTAGTTTACCTTATTGGAGTCCTGTTCAAACCCAGAACAAGGTATCATTAGTTTACCTTATTGGAGTCCTGTTCCAACCCAGAACAAGGTATCATTAGTTTACCTTATTGGAGTCCTATTCAATCCAAGCACAGCAGTCTTATGTGAGAGGCTTGTGTGATGGCGTTGGGTGGCGGCGAGGGGGGAGCAGCCAGAGAGGGTATGGATGATAATGGAGTCAGAGTTAGTTGATGCAGGGTTCCCTGGTTGCATGCCAGGGGCATCTTGGAATGAGGTGGTTTAACAAAGCAGCACGCCACACGTGTTCCTGCTTCTCATGTTCTCTTAAGGAAGTGAACGGAATAACTTGATGAAGACTACCGGCATCAAGTTATTCATCACAAGGAGAAATAATTATATGGCGAAATAACAAATCACTTACTTTGACCTGATGATCTGACATAATATACGATGCTAAACTTTATATGATTGCCACTTACTGAAAATATATTTAGGGAAGCCTTGAACCTTAAAGTCAATCTATATGCTCACGTAAATTGTCACTATACAGAATAGAGAAAAAAACACATTTATATATTTAAGTCAAAGGGGTAGGATATATATTTATTGATTTACATCTACCATTACCACAGGACAGCCTCTTTTATTGAAGGAGTATTTTTTTACCTATAAAAATACTATAACAATCAAATATGAAAATCAAAGTACAAAATAAATGTTTTCAGCTTACACACTGTGTCATATATCTGTTCCTCTCATTTATTTTGTGCTCACATAAATATTAAATAAAATCCCTCTTAAAAAAGTATGCAAATATTGCACGCGGCTCATTTCTTCAACTCTGTGTCCTAGTTCCACAATACAGAACTAGTTGGACAATACATTTGTTTAAAATGAACTCTGTGGCTGAATTACACACACAATTACAAAATAGAT